>NC_079220.1:4540713-4588213 GCF_029633865.1 Lampris incognitus
CTCTACAGTACTTTAAACCATAGCTTCTACTGGGTCAGTGGGGGTAGGGGTTGAGACCCCAAGGGGAGGGGGGGCGCAAGATGACTGCAGAGGGTCGAAGGATGATTCATGGAATTTGAAAAAACAATATAACTAACATAAAAACAAGGAATCGGGTTGAACGTTTATGTTTTTCTCTAATGACCGCACTTCTTTTTTTTTGTCCCCCTTTTTCTCTCCAATTGTATCCAGCCAATTAATTACCCCACTCTTCCAAGCCGTCCCGGTTGCTGCTCCACCTCCTCTGCCGATCCAGGGAGGGCTGCAGACTACCACATGCCTCCTCCCATACATGTGGAGTCGCCAGCCGCTTCTTTTCACCTGACAGTGAGGAGTTTCCCCAGGGGGATGTAGTGTGTGGGAGGATCACGCTGTTCCCCCCAGTTCCCCCTCCCCCCTGAACAGGCGCCCCGACCAACCAGAGGAGGCGCTAGTGCAGCGACCAGGACACATACCCACATCCGGCTTCCCACCCGCAGACACAGCCAACTGTGTCTGTAGGGACACCCGACCAAGCCGGAGGTGACACGGGGATTCAAACTGACAATCCCCGTGTTGGTAGGCAACGGAATAGACCGCCACGCTACCCGGATGCCCATGACCTCACCTTTTAAGGATGAGTGACATGTTGGCTTGGGAACTTTATCAGATTCGGTCTAGGGCATGGGTCGGCGACCTTTACTATCAAAAGGCCAAAAAAAAGAGCCGCATGTGGCTCCGGTTGCCGACCCCCGGTTCAGGGCAAGTTGTTCATAGCGGCATCAGAGATTTATAATTTAAACTATCCTGCCACAGATTTTATCAGGGACACCTTTTTTTCTGTTTTACAGACTGGCCAAGAGGTCCTGGTTTGGTAACTTCATCAGCCCGGAGAAAGAGGAGCAGATTTTTGTCATCATCAGAGACAAACCTCTCAGCTCCATCAAGGCTGACATCGTCCACGCCTTCCTGTCCGTGAGTGCCTTTACTGTCCTCACCGAGAAACACTGATTAAATAGTTACCAATACTAAATGGAATATAGTAAAACCACACAAAACAGTAGTTGCAAATTGTTGGCCCAGTGGATGACTATTATTTCTGGGCAGTGGCATGTTTGCCTTTTGTCATCAATCTCCTTCCAACCTCAACCACGGCCTCCTCTCCAGATCCCGTCCCTCAGCCACAGCGTGGTGTCCCAGACCAGTTTTCGAGCAGAGTACAAATCCTCTGGGGGCCCCTCCGTCTTCCAGAAGCCCGTCAAGTTCCAGGTACTCTGAGTTTACTTCATATGTGGCATTTGTCAAAGATGTAGTTTTGTGAGTGCAGGCATTATGTTTGGACACCTTGCTCACAACATCCCTCTTTGCTTTAGGATTTCTAAAATGATGAATCCAGCTACGCTGATGAATTGTACGTCTGCAGTGAGCTATGCACTGTTAGCTGCCTAAGAACAGAAGATGTACAGATTTTTAAAAAAAAATAGAGGACAATGACGGACAAGAAGCTCGTCATGAATGTTTTTTTTAAATTATTTTGTTAAATTAAACACTTTGGGAGTGTTGACTAGGCATGCATGGGCTCAGCCATTTCCAGTGTATCCTATGTTGCATCTGTTTATTATAGAGGCGCTGCACAACCTCTTTAGATCAGAATCAGGAACACTTTATTTGTCGTTTAATTTCATGCACTTGCACACATGAAATGAAGCGAAACATGGTTTCTCTTCTTTTTTTTGATTTTCCCGCCTTTTCTTCCAATTGCACTTGGCCAATTACCCCACTCTTCCGAGCCGTCTTGGTCTCTGCTCCACCCCCGCCGATCCAGGGAGGGCTGCAGACTACCACATGTCTCCTCTGATACATGTGGAGTCGCCAGCCACTTCTTTTCACCTGACAGTGAGGAGTTTCACCAGGAAGATGTAGCGCGTGGGAGGATCACGCTATCCCCCCCCTAGTTCCCCCTCCCCCCCGAACAGGCGCCCCGACCGACCAGAGGAGGTGCTAGTGCAGTGACCAGGACACACCCACATCTGGCTTCCCACCCACAGACACAGCCAATTGTGTCTGTGGGGACGCCAAACCAAGGCGGAGGTAACACGGGGATTCGAGCCAGCCATCCCCATGTTGGTAGTCAACAGAAGAGAACGCCACGCCACCTGGATGCCCCCAATGGACACATTCTTGATATGATTTTCTGCTCTGGTCTAACTCTTCTTAACTGTACTGCATCAGATTTGCCCATTTCCAACCGGAAGTTTCAGTGTTAACTTAACATTGTCCAAAACAAATTTGTTACAGTCCATCTCATTCCGTAATGTTAAGAATATTGATATATTGGCTCTTTCTAGTGGAATTGATAACCTCCCAAGCAAAGACGATCTATCCAGCCCAGACGGACTGGTCTATCATTACAACGATGGACTCTATAGTCTTTTAAACGGTCTTGCTCCTTTAGAAAATCTAGTCTGTTTCCTTTCCCCACTGTGCCCCTTGGCGTATACCTGAATTATGCCAACTTAAAGCTAACGGCCATCGCCTGGAACGCTTTTATGCAAAAACTGCCCTTGTGGTTCATAAAGACATGTACGACAACCACATACTTCAATATAAGGAGGCTTTTTCCACAGCTCAGTTGTCCTATTATGCAGATCTAATTGGATCAGATGAAGGGAACACAAGAGTCCTGTTTTTTCCATGGTAAACAATATTTTACTGCCACCGGACAGTCTTACACCTCACCTGTATTAAATTTACATTATCGACCCTCTTTCCACTTTCAAACCTGTCACAAAACGCACCTTTTCAAACTGGCATATTCGGTCTGAACCTGACTTCAGTGGTTACACTCACACTGAGTTTCGCACCGATAATGATTTTATACCTATCTATTGTGTTAACTTATTATTGTATGTCATTACTTTGTCTGATTTTATTAAGTGTTACATTGCTGCTTGTTTTTAACTGTGTAAGGTGTCTTTGAGTGCTTTGAAAGGTGCCCATAAATAAATTGCTTTGTTATTATTATTATTATTATTATTATTATTATTATCATCATTATTATCTTGTCAGATGAATGAATTTGAACATCATCTAACATGAAGTGCCAGGGCGATTCCGCTAACCGTGGTAGCAATCCTCAAGAATTGGCGGTTTGAACTCAGTTTGAAGTTATATTTAGTGAGATAGCAAAACACCAGGTAGGTTAATTTCATAGGAGCAAGGTGTCATGATAGCTCTGTTACACGCACAGTAATGCAACACAAAGTGCAAAACGAAACATCGTGTACAATTTAATTTGTACACAGGTATGAATGCTGCGTAAATGACTCGGTCTAGCAACCATGGACTTGGATTAGCAAGAGTGTCTCCCTGCCTTCTGCTTGGACTTAATGGATGATGAACACGAGGGACGATGAATTAATGAATGAGTTTAATAAAATGCCAACTTGTCCTTCTTAGGTGGACATTGCTTTCTCTGAGGGGGAGAGGGAGCGAGAGAGGGCGCGAGCGGAGAGGGAAGGGAGGAGAGAGACGGGGATCTACAGCGTCACCTTCACGTTGATATCAGGTAGGACACAGGGCCGGGAGACAGAGAAGCCGGGGAGGTTTTTGTGAATATGGGATATTGTGTCAAATTGCATTTGCAATTCTAAGGTAGTGTTTTTTTCTCTGCACGCTTTAGTTATTCATTTATTGAAATATGGGCGACCCTTTAAATGACTGGCTATTCATTATGTGGGAAGTAACCAAGTTATTTAAGTGAGTGATAGACGTACTATAAATGAATTGTAATTGCTGAATAACAAAACCACACTAAAAACAGAAAGACACTCAATGTTCCCTTTATATTCAAGTTTAACAGTTGATTAGTTCCCCACGGCAAAAATAGTTCAAAATGTTTGAGTGTGGTATGATGTGATTTGTGAGTTTATCCCACACGGTTTTGGATATAGATCGTAATAAATACCACATTACGACACGATAAAACCCAGTCTAGACATGTGGGCTGGAAAAGCTCCTGTTTGACTCACATGTTAGTCATTACCAGCCATCATATTTTAACTACGTCTAGTTGACTCTTTAGTTATGTGGTTATTTCTATGTAATGAACAGCCCACAATTTAAAGGAAAACCAAAATATCCCTTATCATTTTAACACTAGAATGACCAAAGGCGGCCATTTTTGACCATTTTGGATTTTCAAATTCTAATAATTTTGTGGGAATAAAAAGATACAGACCTGCCGCCCCCTGAATGCCCCTAAAACTGCATATATTTGCATTAAAATGAGTTTTGGATCAATTGCACAGACAAAAAGTTATGATAAGCTCTACCTAAAACGACCATGAGCGGTCAACATGACCGTCTCGTAATTTGCACGTGATCGTGCGCGTCATGTCAGTATTTATGACGTGTGTTGGTGGCGTCATTTCCTTCGTGACGTTTGTTGCTCTGTCCTAGGAACACACTAGCGTTCTCCACTGCAGAGAAATAGTCTAAACGGGATTTTGGATCATTGTCAACATGTCTGGTTACAGACGCCGTTACAGACGCACCGTGACTACCACCGAGGCGTTGCAGTATTTACAGGCGTCGGACAGCGGCCATTTTAAATTGTTTGAAAATAGTATTACGTTAATTTTGGTGTCAGTTAGTTTCATAACAGACATACTAACATATGTAATGCATTAAGATCTCAACTGGGTATTTATTTTGACAGAATAGAGTTTAAAAACCGTGGCGGTCAAAATGACCGCCCATGGTGGTTTAAGGTAGGAGTGAAATCCCGGTCGTTCTAGTACATTCTGCTGCATTCGAGTTACAGCTTGGAGTTTGAAGTGATGCAGGTGAGAGTCACTGACCTCCATTCCCTGTTCTTTCATTCGTTCGTGCTGTTGTTTTACAAACTTTTTTTGCAGAAACTAAACTATCTTGTAAAGTCTTACATAATCTTGTTCAGAGACTTTCGGTGATAACGTAATCTGCTTCGTATTTCCTCTCTTCAGGTCCCAGTCGCAGGTTCAAGAGGGTGGTGGAGTCCATACAGGCTCAGCTACTAAGTACTCATGATCAGCCTTCTGTGCAGGCACTGGCTGGTGGGTACCACACACACACACACACACACACACTAGCATACATGCACCCATTATGCGCTTGCACATGTACTATATAGACCCCCCAAGCACAGATGCACACACACTCACAAGCACACACATACAGATGGACAGTATGGGTCTCGTGAGATCGATGCCATCAGCAATCCGCACGTTTGTTGATTCATGCATGACCCCGGATGTAGTAGAGCTGTCACGTGCTTGGGATTACACGTTCAGAGCCTGGCACACATGTCTGTCTGTCATTTGTTCGTGCTTCCTAGACAAACATGGTGTCAGAAGTAGTCGAACTCGCATTCATGGATTTATATAGTAGCTGAGTGGATACGCGAAGTCAAGATCGGACTCGAGTCGTTCTGAAGCTGAGTCAACAAGAAACGTAACAGGTGCGCATCACTCGCTAACAGCTAGCATGGCGGCTAATGTTCCACCCCCTTCACCAATGAGTTTCACGGGCGGCTGGAGCACGAGTTGGGCCGAAGACTAAGCCCTCGGGCCGAAGACTACACCCTGGTTACGGGTATGGCTGAAAGGGACAAGAAAATTCAGGCTGCAGCCCTGAGGAGCGTTATGGGAAGTAAATATTTACCGTCACAACCTGCACCTCTCCGAGCAGCATCAAGGGGGGGGTGCCACAGCGATACTGAATGTGTTGGAAAAGTATTTCAAACCTGCGAACAAACAGTGTGCTGTACAGTTACAGACACACTGTAAATCTCACTGGTGAAAATGGGCAGGATGTGACCTTGACCTCTCACTTACCCCCCTCTCTCATGATTCACTTCAGTTCAGTACAAATCCCTTTATCGGCATGGATGTCACATATAACAGTATTTGAAAGTTTTAAAAGGGGGGCGCCCCGGTGGCTCAGCTGGTAGAGCGGTACCACATAAGGCCGAGTCCTTACTGCAGCGGCCTGGGTTCGGACCCTTTGCTGCATTTCATCCCCCGCCTTTCCCGCCTCTCTCGACTATCGCTATCGAATAAAGGCGGAAAATGCCAAAAAAAAATTTTCAAAGAACAATGAACATAAATTAAAAAAGAAAAAGATAGAGGCGTCCCTGTGTTGGTAGGCAACACAGGGATCACCAGTTCAAATCCCCGTGTTACCTCCGGCTTGGTCGGGCGTCCCTACAGACACAATTGGCCGTGTCTGCGGGTGGGAAGCCGGATGTGGGTATGTGTCCTGGTCACTGCACTAGCGCCTCCTCTGGTCGGCCGGGGTGCCTGTTCGGGGTGGAGGGGGAACTGGGAGAAATAGCGTGATCCTCCCACGCGCTACGTCCCCCTGGTGAAACTCCACTGTCAGGTGAAAGGAAGCGGCTGGTGACTCCACATGTATGGGAGGAGGCATGTGGTAGTCTGCAGCCCTCCCCGGATCAGCAGAGGGGGTGGAGCAGCGTTGTGTGTTACAGTGCTTTGTTAGTGAAAGATCTCTCTCTCTCTCTCTCTCTCTCACTCTCTCCCTCTCTCTCTCATTCTCTCTCTCACTCCCCCCTCTCCCTCTCTCTCCCTCTCTCTCTCTCTCTCTCACTCACTTTCTCTCTCTCTCTCTCTCTCTCTCTCTCTCTCTCTCTCTCTCTCTCTCTCTCTCTCTCTCTACCCTGCATCCTCAGATGAGAAGAACGGTCAGCTGTCCCGCCAGCCGAGCACTCCCACCCGGCAGAACTCCCGGCGCTCCGAGGGCGGCATTTCCGACCGGGAGCACGAGCGGGGGGAGCGGGAGAGAGCGGACAGAGACCGGGTGGTCGACGGGGGGAGCGCGAGCATCGGAGGCAGCGGGAGCGTCCTGCAGCGGAAGGGCTCGGCGAAAGACAAGACCAGACTCCTCTCGTCATCCAACGGGACGCAGTCTCACCCCTGAGAAGAATTTTTTGATTTGGAGGACAGGCGGTGGTTGTCCGGACCCGCCTTCCTCTCCTTACTCCCTCCCCATCTTTTCCTCGCCACCTCCTTCGCTTCCTGCCGCCTTTCCCTAGGAACGGGATGGAGGAAGGTAAGGCTCCTCAACGGCTGAACAAGGGTCAGTCTGGTGGAAGCGGCGGGCGGGACGCTCACCTTTTTGGTCATCCGATCTCCTCACGTGGGAGGGAGGAGCTTGGAGTTGGACCCGCCTCCCACATAGGATGTTGAAAAGCACGCAGCCAATCGGGTAAACAAAGGAAATGCCGGTTAGCCGATGGAGAGATCAGTTTAATTGACACCGACGGAGCAGAAAAGCACAGGTGGGCGTAAAGCTAGCGACACAAATGACCCTCGTTAACCCCTTCCTTATCTTTCATTTGGAAACACCACCTGTCAGCGCTCCGTCAACAGACTTTATAGACAGTCCCCTCACTCCGCCGAATTTCACCCTCAACTTCACCTGCCGAGATTTGAATGACACAAGAAGACTGCTCTCTCCTCTTCCCTCTCCGTAAAGGAGGAAGAAAAAAAATGAATAAAATGGAGAGGTGACGTCAGAGCCAAGCAAAGCTCCAAAACCAGAATGTCGTTTTTTTTTAATGGGAAAAAGTCTCAAATCGTGACCTTCGATTGTTAAATGTGGATTTTATCCGTCAATACTTGGCCACCTTAACGCCATGCTGCAAGAGTTACAAAGCGCCACGGAGCTGAAGAAGGTGAGAGGAGGAGGGGGGAGGAGGAGGAGGAGGAGGGCGAAGCGATAAAGTGGCCTATGCTGTGTAGTTCCAAATAGACCACCCCGTCCTTCAGTTTAAGAGAAACAAGAACACAAAGTCTCTGGGTTATCGCTGTGTAGGGAACAGCTATGATACCACGTTGCCTTTAACGGAGGAGAAGTGATGGAGGACTTGTGTGATGGAGCCCGCTCGCTCAGAAACTAAACTCACAAAACTCACAGCGTGGATCCTACCACAGAAAAAAGAAAGACAGGTAGACATGGAGATGGGGGAGGGGGGGGACATGTCCAATTGACAGTATTGTCGGAGTTTGAGTCGTCAAAACTCCAGTTAAACTCGGAGACGACGGAGAGAGGCAAATGATGAATCCTTAAAACGGGAAAGGAAAAAGCGAGGTTACCTGCGGGGTTGGAATTTTTACGGCAGCAGCACGGTGGCACAGTGTTTAGCGGGGTCGCCTCACAGCACGAAGGTCCTGGGTTCGAGCCCCGGGGTAGTCCAACCTTGGGGGTGGTCCCGGGTCGTCCTCTGTGTGGAGTTTGCATGTTCTCCCCCGTGTCTGTGTGGGTTCCCAGACAGCATCCGGATGTGGGCCACTTCAGGCAATGCTGCAACACTGCTGGCCTTCTTCTGGCCCGGACAAAATGGAGCTGAGCCTGAAGTGGCCCACATGTTTAATAGCAAATATGGCCCAAATATGCCAAATCACATGTGGGCCTTTTTTGGCAAAGATGCGGTGCTCTGGGCAACATGTGATCTGGATGTGACCCTGAAGTGGCCCGTGTGGTAAATGGTCAATATGGCCCAAATATCACAAAACAAATATGGCCACCTTTGGCAAATATGTGGCACATTGCTGTGGCTTGGTTCTGGCCTAGGTCTGGCAAACAGAAGCGGACCGCCCAAATGCCATCATTCCACGCGGTATGTGGCCCAGATGAAAGTGTCGGTGTGGGACGGGTCCGGGCCACAGCAGTTTTGCTATCTGGGTTTCCTCCGGGGGCGCCGGTTTCCTCCCACAGTCCAAAGACACGTAGGTCAGGTGAATCGGCCGTACTAAATTGTCCCTAGGTGTGTGTGTGTGTGTGTGTGTGTTGGCCTTATGGCGGCCTGGCGGCCTGTCCAGGGTGTCTCCCCGCCTGCCACCCAAATGACTGCTGGGGTAGGCTCCAGCGTCCCCACCACCCTGAGAGCAGGATGAGCGGTTTGGAAAATGGATGGATGGATGGAAAATGTGAGGTGACAGCAAAAACGAGTTAAACTCGAGCAAGGTCGTTCACCGGGTAGCTCAGTTTTTTCTGAAAACACAAATCAACGATGAAAAATGTTGCTCCCTTTTTTCTTTTTCTTTTTTTTGGGTGGTGCAGATCAACTTGGGGTGATGTCAAGACTGACACACCTCTCCTCTGGAAAGATGGAGGGAGGAGAAAGGAAGGCAGGTGGAGAGGAGGAATATTAGTTTTGGGGTTTTTTTTTTTTTTTAAAAACTAGGAAAAAACGAACCGGGAAGGAGAAACCGACTTGGACACGACGGCGACAGGAATGTTGTCATCAAACGCTGCACATGAACTTCCCGAAAGGAGGAGGAGGAGGAGAGGAGAGGAAATGGAAAACTGAAGCCACACAAAAGAATGAAATCCTACCGGTCCTTTTCATGCCCCCTTTCCTCCTTTGTTTTTTTCGTGTCGATCTTTTGTTCCTTGACTGTTTTCATTTCTGAAATGCAAATGACCTTTTTGGTGTCCGCCACCAGCAGAACAGAGGCTGAGGCTAAGCGATTGAATGTCAAGACTTCCAGAGTTCCCGTCACTTCTGTTATTCCGTATCGTTATCCCAACAGATTTAGTGATATTTTTATTTGCCACGTATTCCCTCGTGCGCCTCCCTTCTGTCCCCTCACACGTTTACAGCTCCAGCTGAGGAGGAGCACGCGGGGAGGAGGGCGGAGCGAACAACAAGGACACTTCCAAGATGGCCGACACGGTGACGTGGGTTCCGGTGTGACCGTCTGTCCCACAACGCGGCCCTCGCCGGCATGAACGGAAGCTGCTCTGGATTTGTTTAAAAAAAAGGAAAGAAAACCGGAAACCGATGTCGAGAAACTTCCTCCCAGCCGCTTCGCGGGAGGTTGCCGTGGCGACCCCCCGTGTCGCTTACGTGGTAGATTATATATTTCACCAGCTCTGCCGCGAGACGGGAATTGACGAGTCGGTAGCGGCGCGCGGCGAGGAGCTGGCGGAGCGTGTCGGTGGGAGATATTTGGGGGGAAGTAAAAAGGCTTTCGCTTTGTGGACCTCAGCACATCAACACCCATCAGTACTCCAGCAATCAGATCTCTCTCATCCGTCCATCCGTCCATCCATCCATCCATTCATCCATCCATCCATTCATCCATCCATCCATTCGTTCATCCATCCATCCATCCAGTAGAGGCAGTGACACCTGACAAAGCAGAGAAGGACACGTGGAGGAATTTCCTGTTTCTTCATCTGTGAGAAGGCTGGATAGAAGGGTTGTGTGTGTGTGTGTGTGTGTGTGTGTGTGTGTGTGTAACATATACCTTACATGCAAACACACCACACACACAGAGGCCTCTGTTAGAGCAGCAGGTTTTTCTGTCCACTCGTCTCGTTTTCCCTCTCTTACTCTCTCTTGCTCTCGTCTCTCATCTCTCATCTCTTGCTCTCTCTCGTCTCTCATCTCTCATCTCTTGCTCTCTCTCGTCTCTCCTCTCGCTGTCTCTCTTTTTTCTCTCTTCTCTCTCCCCTCTCTCTCTCGCTCACTCTCCTCCTTTCTCTCTTCTCTCCTCTCGCTCTCTCTCTTACTCGCTGTCCTCATCTCTCTCACTCGCTCTCCTCATCTCTCTCCCCTCTCTCCCCTCTCTCTCTTACTCGCTCTCCTCATCTCTCTCCCCTCTCTCTTTTACTCGCTCTCCTCATCTCTCTCCCCTCTCTCTTACTCACTCTCCTCATCTCTCTCCCCTCTCTCTCTTACTCACTCTCCTCATCTCTCTCCCCTCTCTCCCCTCTCTCTCTTCATCTCACTCTCATCATCTCTCTCCCCTCTCTCTCTTACTCACTCTCCTCATCTCTCTCCCCTCTCTCTCTTCATCTCACTCTCATCATCTCTCTCCCCTCTCTCTCTTACTCACTCTCCTCATCTCTCTCCCCTCTCTCCCCTCTCTCTCTTCATCTCACTCTCATCATCTCTCTCCCCTCTCTCTCTTACTCACTCTCCTCATCTCTCTCCCCTCTCTCTCTCTTACTCACTCTCCTCATCTCTCTCCCCTCTCTCCCCTCTCTCCCCTCTCTCTCTTACCCGCTCTCCTCATCTCTCTCCCCTCTCTCTCTTACTCACTCTCCTCATCTCTCTCCCCTCTCCCCTCTCTCTCACTCGCTCTCCTCATCTCTCTCCCCTCTCTCTCTCACTCGCTCTCCTCATCTCTCTCCCCTCTCTCTCTTACTCACTCTCCTCATCTCTCTCCCCTCTCCCCTCTCTCTCACTCGCTCTCCTCATCTCTCTCCCCTCTCTCTCTCACTCGCTCTCCTCATCTCTCTCCCCTCTCTCTCTCACTCACTCTCCTCATCTCTCTCCCCTCTCTCCCCTCTCTCTCTCACTCGCTCTCCTCATCTCTCTCCCCTCTCTCTCTTACTCGCTCTCCTCATCTCTCTCCCCTCTCTCTCTCACTCGCTCTCCTCATCTCTCTCCTCATCTCTCTCCCCTCTCTCCTCTCACTCTCTCTCGCTCCTCTGCGTCCCTCCCAAACAGCCTCCTCTGCCAGCTGGGTCTGTCAGTAAGTCATTGTGAGCTTTTGTAAAGAGCCACCTTTCACAAGTAACACAACCAGCTGAGCAGGAGGCTTCAGGCATCAGTGAAAAACCCCGTGCCTGTGGATTCGTCCATGTTGGTTTTGTTTTAAATAGTTTTTACCCTTTTCCAAATTGTAGAGTCGCCTCCACAGGGTCATGTCCCCCAACGAAGTGATGCGTTCGTACACGTTAACAGAACTGGGCTTTACGCGTGCCATGAAAACCTGGAGGCCAGCGGAAGTCGGAGGGAGCGAGTCGGTCCGGTCTCAGGACCCCCAGGAAACTCTGCGGTGGGATACCTCTGAACCAGCTTCTGTGGTTTACAGGATGCCCAGACTTCGTACATAATCAAATCAATTTTATTTGTATAGCCCAATATCACAAATTACCAATTAGCCTCAGCGGGCTTAACGGCAACACAACATCCTGTCCTTAGACCCTCTCATCGGATAAGGAGCAACTCCCTAAAACCCCTTTAACAGGGAGAAACCTCAGGGAGAGCAGCAGAGGAGGGGTCTCTCTCCCAAGACGGACAGCCTGCAATGGATGTTGTGTTCACGCAATTTACATAATTCAACATTGAAGAGGAGAACAGAATTATAATGGACATCAAATTGATGAAGAACATGATGCGCAGGATGCCGAGCAGTGTCCACGTGCCAACGGAGCAGTCCAGCACCCAGTACATACCGATCAGGACTCATTTAAAGAGACTGTTTTCATGGAGAAAACAGGTCGAGCGTTTTCCCTCCACACTACGGGTTAGTCTCATGTGACGTCACACACCACGTGACGGCAGCACACCCGCCATGGTGGAGGACAACGGTTGCTCGCGGCGCCATGCTGGACGTTCTCTGGACGGTGACAGGAAGTGTCTCAAGGTGCGATTCATGCAGAACCGCTACCGTGGTTCGTATGTTACATGTCAGCATATCAGCTCCCTCACGCCTCTGGGAACACGCGCCTCCGGTGGCCTCATGGTCTCACCATCCCGCTTCTGACACCAATGTAGCGAATTCGGGGAGTGGGGGGCAGCCGCGAACCGCCGCAGTCGGGACGCGAACCCGGGTTGGACCCTTTAGTCGACTGGTTAGTGTAGTCGCCCGTGGTGCGGGAGACCCGGGTTCACGCCCCGGCTGCGGCAGTTCCCGGCTGCCCCCCCCCCCCCGAATTCTCTACAATATTTTCACATTTTCTTCTACAACGCAGCATATCAGCAGGTCCTCTGAGCGGGACAAGACAGAGGTCGTTACTGTACCAACTACGTCATACTCGCTAGACAGGGCTAATGCATCCCCAGACAGCATCCGGATGTGGGCCACTTCAGGCAGTGCTGCAACACTGGTGGCCTTCTTCTGGCCCTGACAAAATGGATGTGAGCCTGAAGTGGCCCACATGTATAATAGCAAATATGGCCCAAATATGCCAAATCAAATGTGGGCCTTTTTTGGCAAGGATGCGGTGCTCTGGGCAACATGTGATCTGGATGTGACCCTGAAGTGCCCCGTGTGGTAAATGGTGAATATGGCCCAAATATCACAAAACAAATATGGCCACCTTTGGCAAATATGTGGCACATGCGGCATTGCTATGGCTTGGTTCTGGCCCAGATCTGGCAAACAGGAGCGGACCGCCCAAGTGCCGTCATTCCACGCGGTATGTGGGCCGGATGAAGTGCCGGGTGTGGGTCGGTTCTGGGCCACAGCAGTCTTGCTATCTGGGTCTGGCCCAGTCTTCAAGAGACTCAGCTGGCTGAATAAAGAGCACTGCGATAGTCACGATATTAACCGCCGTTATACCTCCAACAACATCACTGCAAATATGACTTGAGTATCCGTTATATCGCCCAGCCCTGACGTGAACAGCAGCCACGCCAGCATCGCCACCGCCTCGTTCCTCCTCCCAGCTCCTGGCGAGGGCCCCTCCGAGTTTCAAGCTCTACCACAAGAGGTCAGAGGTCAGCGGAGGCGTAATTACAGACAGCGGGGAGAGTAGAGCCAGAGAGCTGCTGTTTTTTTGGGGGGGGGGGTCATCTTTTTTAAATTTTGTTCCACCACGGCATAGTCTACTTCAACTTTCAGCCTCCTTTAGACAAGGAAAATAAAAAGTAAGAAAATGGGGAAGGAAGAGAAGGAGAGACACAGGTGGCCAGACGAAGGACAGACTGTGTCGATTCAGAAACACAATGGGAGGCTGGCTCCCTCCCTCCCTCCCTCCCTCCATGCTCTCCCTCCGTTCCCTCTTTGCGGGGCCTCCATTCTCCTGGCACCCCCCCCCTCCGCCCTCTCCTTTTATTCTCTCTTTGTATCTCCTCCGTCCTGATCCCACCCACCGTCCTCCTCTCCACACACACACTGAATATACCTCACCCCACCTCCCACCTCCTCGTATATAATCACCCCCGTCCATCGCATACAGTTTCCACAGTGTATACTTTACCTTAGACACAGTATACGTCCGTATACACCGTGTGCCTGTCTGCGTCCATTGTATATCATCCATATCTATGTATATCCTCCACTATACTTTATCCACATTGTAGCCACCATGACTCTTCTTCTTCTTCTTCTCGTCATCACTGCTCATTTCTTCTCCACTAATGATTGTAACGGTTGCTCTCTCTCTCGTCCCCCCTCCGTCTCTTCATCACCGGTCTCCCCGTTCCCACCCCCCCACCCCACCCCACCCCACCCCCTCAAAATTTGCACAACAGAACTGTTTTGTTTTTGTTTTTGTTTTTTTTTCTTGGAAAATTCGTGAAAACCATCAACTTGAGAACGGGGGGGAGGGGGGGTGTCGAGAAAAACGGCGAACAGAAAATAAAACTAAAAATGACGGTGACGACGAAGAGAGATGTGTCGTAAAAATTTAAATTAAGGAAAAGTGCACTATTATGACGATGATTATTATTGCCTGTGAGAAATACTGACCAATAAACGACAACAGAAACAAGCGTGCATCGCTTTCTTTGCATGGCTTATGTGAAATGAATGAGACGTACATAGGTTGATAGTTATTATTATTATTTATTATTATTATTATTGTTGTTGTTATTCATTACAAAATGCAGGGTAGACTGGGTTGATGCTCAGTGGCAGCATGTAGAATCGACTCTGTGCATAACTGTAGTCCACTGACTTCCGGTTTCTACTGCAGCGGGCATACCAGTTTCCTGTTTGTTGGCGCGCGCTATTGACAATGGCGTATTTGTTCGCGATGCCTGCGGGATTTACCATGGATACACGTCAACCACATGCACGCGACTGTCAAACAGGAAACTGGTATGACCGCTGCAGTAGAAACCGGAAGTCAGTGGACTACAGTTATAGACATAGCCGGTTAGCTTGGTAGATTGGATCAAATCAGAGCTCTACAGATGGCGGTGGTCACAGGTTCCTCAAACTGTTGTTTTCGAGTTATTTTTCTTCAGTTTAAACCACTATTTTATTGTCTGTACTTAATTATACATTAATTGATTGATTGATCGATGGGGTGGATTAAATTATTGATTGGTTGGTGGACTGATTTCAAACATAAGAAACAATAATCAAGCGACAAAACACATCTGCTACACAGATAAAGCAAAAAGAGAAATGCATGCAACTTCTTGAGAAAACAAATATATTAACATGTCCTGTAGGAGCGGGACACTTACCCCTTTTCTATGCATAATTGTCTAATTTATTCATCTCATTATCTTATACCATCAATTAAAGAAACACAATCACAAAGTAAAAGTCACTATATATAAATGGGGGCAAAGGTTAAATGAGAATTTGGATGTAAAAAGATGTTAAGTAATGACAGTCGTTGATAAATCTTTAAGATTGTTACCATGGAGACGGGGTGGAAGCATATACCGAGCTGAATTGAAGCAAATTAATATGCAGGTCACAGGACGGATGAATATTTATTTCTATTATACAACATCGTATAACGATAACCCTGCCTGCCATGTGTCGGTGAGACGTGTGTTGACAAATTTTGTATCCCCAACAGAATATGTTTCTATAGTGTTAGGAAACATTTCGTGTTCCTCGTCCCCGGGTCCGTTGATGTGAAGAAACAGCCACCACATCTTAGGAGATTACAAATGATTTTATTGAGTACAGATCTGGAGACACACTCTGCCAATCCGTTGTGTGTGTGTCTGACTTCTTTGTGTATTCTGGTGGGTTATATAGGCCCCCCTGCTTCTCCTTTACGCCACATCTGGTCTTGATTTTCCTGTCCACTATGTTTGGTCAATGCAACCTTTCATGGTTGAGCTTTAGGGAGTGCTCACCCTGTTTTGACCTACTGACCTTAGCCGGAGGTCTTCCTCGTACCAGACACGGTGTCTCTCCCAAGGCCCCAGAGGACGGCAACCCCCCACATTCAGTGCGAGGCATGTAATATATTTTCATCGACATGAATGTGTCTTCCTTCACCCTCTGTTCTGGTTACACACATTGGTTACATACAGAGTAATACAAAATATACCTTGGTTACATACATAGTGATACAAATACACTCGGGTTATATGTAATATCAATCAACAATTCCCCCTTTTGATCTCCTCTAAGGAGATCACTAAAAGGCTTCTAACTCCGGATCTACAGGGTTCAGGGCTAACAGGGGCATCATAGGGGGCGGTAGTTCCCCGTCTTTACGCTCAATAGCCGTGATGATGAGCCGGTTTACCAGGGAACGCAGGCAGGGTATGAAACAACAACCGCAAGTAACTAGTATAGTCAGGAATATGCCGAGGGAAAGGAGGAGGGACATTACAATACCCTTCCACTTGCCAAATAGGGAAGCGAGCCATCTTTCAAACGGGTTGGTAATCCCAGAGTGCTCATGCATGGTCTGTGATAATGCCCTCAGACCCTCGAGGGCTCGTGTAACAGATCCATCTGGGGCGGTGTTATTTGGAATGAAAGTACAACACTGGTCCCCAAACATAGAGCAAAAACCCCCTTTTTCGGCTAGGAGCATATCCAGGGCCATCCTATTCTGTATGGTCATAAGGGAGGTAGCCGCCAACTGGTCAGACAAGCCTGCTACGGCATCCCTGGTCAGGTTAGCCAGTCTCAGGATATTGTAGTGGATATAGTTAATGCGATCCACATTCTTGTGGGGGAGCACCGGGAAGAGTGCACTGATTAGGGGCATGTTTTCAAAACCGGCGGCCACCTGGTCAACCAGTTTGTACTCATCCGGAACCCCCCGGGGCACCCCGATAGCGTCGATATACGTGGTGCCGCCTTTGGACAAGTCGAAATCTTGGGGAGACGTGTCCCTGCGCGGCCGATGGCCGGACTCCTGGGAACGGTGTAAACCGATCAGGGTGACCGGGAGGGACAGACGGACCAGAGCGCAGTGCCCAATCCACTCGGATGGCAACCTAGCGTGGAGGGTAACACCCCCGCAGTACCAGAATAGGTCGGCCCGCTGACGTGTGAGACGGGTGACATTACCCCAGCCTGTCATATTGACCGTGCGGCAGCACCAGTCTGAGGGAATAGTGCCTACGTCGGTACCTGTGTCGTTATTATTCAGGAAGCAAGTAAAATTACTTTTAACCGGGACAAAAACGGACGGGACCAAATCCTCTTTTCCCTTCTTACCGACCACCGGGTAGATCAGGGAGAGGCCAGAGCAGTTAACGGGCACTGGGTTCATCATCATGGCCATCAGGCAGTGAAACCCACCGGGGTCGTCCACATAAGTTGGTGCAGGGACGGTAATAAGAACGGGTCGGGCCGAAGAGCAGGCTACACACCCCTCCATACCACGTTCTGCAGCGGTGGCGGAGAGCCACTCCAGCCACATATTCCGTCCCGCATACCCGGTGGCATAATACACTATGTCAGTTGGGTTAATACGATGAGGGTCGACCCGTTTTACCACGGGATCCTCGTGCCTTTGATCCACCCAGGTGACTCGAAAGAAACTCTGGGGATCCCTACCCGCGACATCGAGCCCGATGGTATACAGGGTGTCGTTCACACCTTTAAATGGGCACAGCTTCACCAACCCCGTGCCTCTCCGGTGCTTGTCAACATCTACAAACGTATGTCCGGCCAAACCGAACTCAATACCTTTCTGCTGATCTACCGTGTCCTCTATGGATATCATGAGGGTCTTACCGTCCCCTCCTAACTGCACTTTTATGTATTTCTCGTAATCCTTCTTACGGGAGGTGCCGATATCCCCGGTGTATGCATCCACATAAGACCACTTATAACAACTCGCCCAAAAATACCTTGCGACATATATAAACGGGTTGTCGTTTCCAGTAATCGTCCTGCCCCTTCGGACAGGGGAATAGGTCACACAGCCTTACCCGATATGTGGCTTTGGTCCCTACAGGATGGGTCCAATTGACCCATGAGCTATGCCACCACTTACCAAAATAACAGCGGAACTCTTCCCCCCTTTTTACCTCTTCCCTCTTTTCCCGGCTCTGGGTTAAATCAAAAACCCAGACGCTCCCGGTCAGCCACATCACCACGGCCAGAGCCCCAACCGCTAATCTAATTTCTACATGATGGTGAGTTATTTTGCCCGTCATGGCGCCGGCTGCTGGTTCGCCGATCTGCTGGACCGTTCCTCCCGAATCGGCTTCTTCTAGCCGGGTATGTGTTCGTCCGGCCGGGCTCCTCTATGACCTAGGGGAGAGGTTACCAGCACTTTCACCCTGTTCCAAGCTAACAGTGTGGTTTTTGGGGAGGATCGGTGAACCTTCGAGTCCATCCGAAGAGGTGGACGCTTCTTGTAGATCGTCCTATATGTCTTGCAGGTGTAGCGCGTGTCCTAATCAGATTTATGTGCATGGCGTTCCTGCTCCAAGGCCGTCCTAATGAGGTGGGTGCACATAGTATTTCTACTCCAAGGCCGTCTCTATCAGGCCGGCGTACAATGTTCCTACTCTCAGGCCCAGCTCCTTTAGTCCCCCTGTTGAGGTGATTTATCACCTCACATAATATTTTAAGTGTGGTGCGTGGGTATCTATATCAGTATTCGGTCATTGGTTCCACCCCAGGGTGGGATGTCCCCCCGGCATCCTTGCAAGGCACCACTGTGGCTTCCTCAATGACCTGCAAGGCCTATGTGTAGCATGTGGGTACATAGGTGCGAAATACAAGCAGCAAGCGTTTCTTCATTGCACACAGCAGAGTTGTATATAAGTAAACAAAGTGTAGTTAACTGAGGGAGGCTAGGCCGTTTCTACAAGCATAGAGACATAAACGCAGAATGCATGCTGTACGGATCCTCTTTCAGACAGGGCTGTCCAGGGGGCTGTCTGGGTCATCCGAATCCAACTCGCTGAGGTCCGGTCCCTCTAGGCCCCCTTCGTCTCGTGGGGGATGGTCCATACCGAACATCCCAGAATGGTAACTGTTGAGAGAGTGGTTATCCTCCCTAAAAGTCCCTATCTCACCTTTTAACAGGCTCTCTCCGTCTGGGTTGAGAGGCCTGAGCAATTCTACTTCTGTCATCTGGTAGGGCAGGGGGAGGGATGTTATACTAGATTTCATGTGTTTTTCCATGCATTGAATGTATAAGGCCTTGTACATAGGTATACAGAAACAAACTCCAATAATCAACACTAATATTATGACCAATATGGGTCCGGCCAGAGAGGACAGGCAATTTTCCCATTTGCCGAACCATTTTGACATCCAGTTTCCAAATGGGTCATTTACTCCTGAATGTTCTTGGAGCTCGTCTGAGAGCATCTTTAGACCTGTCAATGCCCTGGTAATTGTGCCATCAGGCACCGTGTTTGGTCGAATTGGAAAGTGTAGCTTTTCCCTGTAGTATAATTTAGTTCTATTCCCCCGTAAATTGATAAACATTTATCCCTTAGAGCTGTGTTGACTGCTCTTTTAGTTATGTGATGGTGTAATTGGGTCAGATTGGTATCGTTAGCGATATCAGTTAGTGGGGTTCCAGGTCTTTTAATATGAATTGACTCCAGGTTAGATCGTTCTCGTGAGGCCTGAGCCATTTTCCACCACAACAGTGGTCCTGCTATCATCAGTGAGAGACACCATAGGGTGATCAGTCCTTGGAGTCTGTCACATCCGAGTAGCCTAAATGGATTTCCTGTGTCATGTCTAGGTCTCGTTGGGATTGTCGTAGTCACTGTCAAGGTCCTTCAGGTTTTTTCTGATGTCAGTCAGTGTCCGCTCGGTCGGAGCGTCTGTTTTGCAGCACTGAGTCTTGTGCCACCATTTGCTTAGTCTGTCTGTTTGCAACCAGACTTTCAGGGAGTAGTCAGTAGCTCGGGCCACTTGGAATGGGCCGAGCCAACGTGGTTCACTCCAATTTCGTTGGTGTTGTTTCCTCAACACCCATTCCCCTATTTCCACCGGTGGTGGGACGACGTCGTCTGGATCATGCAGAAGTGCTTCCTGTACCTGTGAGGACAAACACTTCACCGCTATGTTAAGCATTGTTACATAATCACCAATCTCTTCTCTTTGTCCTATAAGAGTGTGTCCGTCTGTGGTAGGGCACGTGGTGAATGGACATGGCATTTTTCTACCCGTTAGCACCTCATGAGGGGTTAACCCATGTGCTGCATTTGGTTGGGTTCTCATGTTGAACAGTACCCATGGTATGGCGTCTAGCCATTTCAGGCTTAGTTCGCTACATAATTTCCCCAATTATTCCTTGTTTGTCCTATTTGCTCTTTCCACCAGTCCCTGGGAGGCAGGGTGATAGACTGAGCCGTATTTGTGTTTCATCCCAAACATTTCCTCAACCTTCTGAAGGTCCTCACTTGTGAAGTGGGTACCATTATCTGATCTGATGGTTCTTGGCAACCCATATCTGGGTACGAGTTCTTTAACCAGCCATTTAATTACTTCCTGTGCTGTTTCCTTCTGAATCACTTGTATTATCCTCACTCTTACTGTCTATATTTTGTACAACTTTCTTTTTCCCAGTCTTAGCTTTAGTTGCTGTTTCTTGCTTTATCTTCTTTCCCTCAGCCATCTTTTTCCACTCTTCGTCCCCTCTATTCCTACTGTCTGGTTTTTTCATTACGTTCTCGTTCATGTGTTTGCTTATCAGCGCGAGTTTCTGCTCCAGGTCTGCTTGAGTGACGGGAGCGTCTTTGGCATTGTCTGGGGCGATGCTTCCACCTATGACCCCTCTTTTAACAGTCATTAGAGGGGCCTGTATATCTTGTCTCCTAGTTTGGCCCCCCCCCTTTTTCAGCTTCTTCCTCCTTTACTTTGGTTGCTTTATCCTGCTCTTTTCTGCTTTTCTGATTTGTTTCTGGCTGAGTTGGTTTCGGCGTTTTCGGCGTAGTCTGTAACATTTCGAAAAACCAGAGGGCCATGGTGGCCTGTCTGTCTGCCTCTCGTTCTGCTTTTCGTATCTGTGATTTCTTTGTTAGACATCCCGTCTGTCCAAACTTTTTCTCCCACCTTAGCCGCTTTAACGCGGGCTTGTGCCTCATATTGTTCTAGTAGTTGTGCGCTGGGTGGTGGATAAGTCCACGCCCCTAGCAGGCCTTCTTCCTGCATTTCATGTGCCCAAATCAATAATTAATTTTTCTTTGCCAGTGTCTTTCTTTCTCCGGGCAGAGTCCTGTATGCTCTTAACATTAGGGCTTTGTGCAGGACCCTGCCTAATGTGTAATGGGGTAGTTTTTGCCAGCCATCTATCGCTGCTTCAATTTTATCAGACATTTTCAAGACACACTTTGTTCACATACACTGATGCACCAACCAAGTGGACTCTAAGTCCGGGGGAGGGCGGGGAACTCGGCCACGGAAGAGGTTGGGGCCCCGCCGGGTCACCCAATGTCAACCGCCGGTATTTTGATCACCTCGAGCGAGAACGATACAGCAGGCTTCTACCCACACAGGGCGGCTGTACCTTCACTTCAAATCTCGCTCAGGTATCACTCCCCGAGTGTCCCCTTTTACTCTGGAGGCGCCATACAGTGTTCTGGGTCCCTGACCTTATCTCTTATCCCTTATATTCTGCTAGGCCTTCCCCATTTGACAAGCAAACACACTGGTTTCGGAGCCTGGTATGTGTGTTTTTTTTTTTTTTTTTTTTTTTTTTCAAACTTCCACACAGGCTAAAAAGTCTCGAAAACCAGGAAACCACCCCACAGTTTGTGAAAAACAACAAATCTTTCCCTGTGTCCTTATTCTTTCTCTCACTTATTTCTTCCTAAATTTGCGACAACTCTCCGTTTTTACAGGAAAGAAAAAGACGGTCCCAGACTCGTTCTTTTGATTACGTCTTATTTTGTCCAAATGGTTTTGCTGTACTAAACTAGGACACTTATTTTCTTTCCCTCGTGGTGTTCCTCTATGTGTTTTAAACAGTACATGTGAAACACATTCATTGCATGGTATGCCACAACACAATTATATTTTCTCATACTTCTTAGTAGCCAATGTCTTTCCCTGTGTGAGTTTATCCAATTCTCCCCACCATATGCCCCCTCCCTCAGCTATCGGGGGCATCTTATCCACTAGGGCTTGTACGTCACCCAAATTCCATGGTTTATATCGGCTCCCCTGACCCCTATGCCACTGCACGAGTGGACACTGCAATCGGGACCGAGCCCGTGTCTGAGGAGGGGGCCCTGCCCCCCCTCTCTTTCCTTCCCTGGGGATAACAACAACTCTGGTTCTCTCATTGCTTCAGCGGAGGGAGGTTAGTAAAGCTCCCGCCACTGCACACTCCTCTCTCTCTCTACCTCTCTCTTCCTCGTCTTCCCAGCTTCCCTGGGCTACGCCCATTGCTCCCACATGGTAGGTATCTGATATCTCATTATCATCTTCACACACCCCCGACAATGAGCCTGTGATGACCACTGGCCTCTCCCCCTTTTCCCGCTGTTTCGGCTTCGGCCGCGCCCCTCTGGCTCCCTGTTGTCTGGCTAATCTCTGTTTAAACGGGACTTCTTCCTCTTCCTCCTCCTCCGGGGAGCTAAGCCCTTCATTCACAGTCTCTATTCTCCCCCGTGATCGGGTTGCTATCTTGGGGGCGCTGGGCACCGGAGCTGTTTCAATTTGAAATTTTCCATCCGTAATGTTTAATACCGGATATAATCCGCCCTCACACTGTCCTTGTGGCTGTGGGCTACATCTTCCCACCTCTTATGGAGGAGGATCATTTTTTTCTATCTGGGGTCCCCCTGTCTTTTTCTCTTTCATGCAATGAACAAGCCCTTGCCACATGATAGCATAATTATACCATCTTAGTCGATCTTCCTCAGCTTGCCTTATAGTCTTATTCCATTTCCTCTGTGACATCAACCCACATGTCTGTCTCTTTTTCTCTGCCTCTACTCGCTTTTCCTTACACATTTTTTCCTGCTTCCACAAATACCTCCCCAACGGAACAGCGTCCTCCGCTTTTCTCTCTTCCCTTATAATAGCTTCTTCTAACCTCCTTTGTTCTTCCTCCCTTCGTCTCCTGTCTATCTGTTAGGGACTCCAACCCTTACTCTATTTAATCTATTGTTCAGGGACTCCAACCCTTACTGTATTTAACCAATTTTTCAGGGACTCCAACCCTTACTGTATTTAACCAATTGTTCAGGGACTCCAACCCTTACTGTATTTAACCAATTTTTCAGGGACTCCAACCCTTACTGAGCTCTATTTAACCAATTTTTCAGGGACTCCAACCCTTACTGAGCTCTATTTAACCAATTTTTCAGGGACTCCAACCCTTACTGAGCTCTATTTAACCAATTTTTCAGGGACTCCAACCCTTACTGTATTTAACCAATTTTTTAGGGACTCCAACCCTTACTGAGCTCTATTTAACCAATTTTTCAGGGACTCCAACCCTTACTGAGCTCTATTTAACCAATTTTTCAGGGACTCCAACCCTTACTGAGCTCTATTTAACCAATTTTTCAGGGACTCCAACCCTTACTGTATTTAACCAATTTTTTCAGGGACTCCAACCCTTACTGAGCTCTAAGATTCCCTCCTTTGGGGGTCCTCAATTCCCCGGGAGAGTTTTCCCAGCCTTAATCTCACCCCCTCGTCAGAGAGTGAGTGGGTGCGCCACTACCTAGGATCTTAGACAGAGGACTCCAACCTCTTCTACCGATCATCTCCTTTTTAATCTTACCGTAGGGGACTCCAACCCTTACTTTTTTTTAAACTGGCCGCCTTCTCCTTCCCGAGCTTAGTACAATTTAGTAATTCAGTCCAATATGCAGATTTCGTTAAAACAGGTTCTGCTTACCTTATTCGTGTTGTGGGTCGACCCCAAGCTCGGAAGGTGTCGGCGGGCAGCCACACTGTCCAATTAGGACCGCTTCTTCACATCCCGGACGAAGCCCCCAAAATTGTTAGGAAACATTTCGTGTTCCTCGTCCCCGGGTCCGTTGATGTGAAGAAACAGCCACCACATCTTAGGAGATTACAAATGATTTTATTGAGTACAGATCTGGAGACACACTCTGCCAATCCGTTGTGTGTGTGTCTGACTTCTTTGTGTATTCTGGTGGGTTATATAGGCCCCCCTGCTTCTCCTTTACGCCACATCTGGTCTTGATTTTCCTGTCCACTATGTTTGGTCAATGCAACCTTTCATGGTTGAGCTTTAGGGAGTGCTCACCCTGTTTTGACCTACTGACCTTAGCCGGAGGTCTTCCTCGTACCAGACACGGTGTCTCTCCCAAGGCCCCAGAGGACGGCAACCCCCCACATTCAGTGCGAGGCATGTAATATATTTTCATCGACATGAATGTGTCTTCCTTCACCCTCTGTTCTGGTTACACACATTGGTTACATACAGAGTAATACAAAATATACCTTGGTTACATACATAGTGATACAAATACACTCGGGTTATATGTAATATCAATCAACAATAGGCACGGCGTTGGGACCCCCCCCCCCGCTATTTTTATATGATGCCCCTTTTTGTTTACTATTTTATATGTTTATATACCGTTATATTGTCTTCGGAGACGTGGTTACCATGTGGAACTGGAATAGGAAGTCCCTCCATAGTCCTTTTTCTACTTAAGCCTGGGGGGCGGGGTTTCTACATGTGTTGTCTTTCTTTCGTGTATTTCATATACCTGTTCCAAAAAAAAAACAACTTGAAAATCGGAAAATAAAGTTTAAAATAAACAAACAAACAAATAATAAACCAAGCAGGCAACGCGAGGCTATTTAAATGCAGCGGCTTCGCGTTTAAATTGAGCGCATGCGCCGTGCGGCGACGCCATGGACGTCTGGGATACATATTTCATGCGGGGATGCAACGTTTGTCAGCACAGGGCGACGTCGTCCCTCACAGGTCCCGCCCACTTCTTTGTGAACGTATTAGAGGGACAGCTCAGGTTGGACGGTTTGGAGACAAAGCAAGAGAGACAAGATGGAGATGGTGTGGACGTGTGGAGGAGAGATGCTGGGTATACTGGGAGAAGGATGCTGAATATGGAGCTGCCAGGGAAGAGGAGAAGAGGAAGGCCAAAGAGGAGGTTTATGGATGTGGTGAGGGAGGACATGCAGGTGGCTGGTGTGACAGCGGGAGATGCAGAGCACAGGAAGAGACGGATGATCCGCTGTGGCGCCCCCTAACGGGAGCAGCCGGAAGTACTAGTAGTAGTAGCGTATCTTGTATACCGGTTTAAAAAAAAAGTGAAAATCGGAAAATAAAGTTTAAAAAATAAATAAATAAAATAAACCAAGCAGCCAGCTAGAGGCTATTCAAACGCCATAATCCAGGTTCACGTTAAATTGAGCGCATGCGCTGTGCGGCGACGCCGTGGATGTCTGGGATACATATTTCATGTGGGGATACAACGTTTGTCAGCACAGGGTGCGGTTGTCCCTCACAGGTCCCGTCCTTTTTTCTTTTTTTTTTTGTTCGTGTTTCTTGTACACCTGTTCCAAAAAAACTTGGAAATTGGAAAATAAAGTTTTCAAAAATAAATAAATAAATAAATAAGTTAAATAAAATAAAATCAAGCCGCCAACTAGAGGCTATTCAAATGCCATAATCCAGGTTCACGTTAAATTGAGCGCATGCGCTGTGCGGCGACGCCGTGGATGTCTGGGCTACATGTGGGGATACATATTTCATGTGGGGATACAACGTTTGTCAGCACATAGCGCGGTTGTCCCTCACAGGTCCCGTCCTTTTTTCTTTTTCTTTTTTTTTTTGTTCGTGTTTCTTGTACACCTGTTCCAAAAAAAACCTCGGAAATCGGAAAATAAAGTTTTCAAAAATAAATAAATAAATAAATGAATAGAATAAAATAAAATCAAGCCGCCGACTAGAGGCTATTCAAACGCCGTAACGCAGGTTGACGTTAAATTGAGCGCATGCGCTGTGCGGCGACGCCGCGGACGTCTTGCGATACATATTTCATGCGGCGACGTCACCGGGGAGGGGTTGTCCCTCGCAGGCCCCGCCCACCGCTCTGTGCGCTCAGTGGGCGTGCCGGGCTCGGCCGGCTGCCCTCCTCCCTGTGGTGGGAAACGTGAAGAAGAAGAAGCAGAAGGAGGAGAAGAAGAAGAAGCAGAAGAAGAAGAAGAAGAAGAAGCCCTTCGTGACTGTTCAGTAGACTACATCATCCCTTGTTGCCGGGCGGTTTCCCAGCGGGCTTCTCTCTACGGACCCCTCAGGTAAGGTCGCTGCGTGGTCCGTTTGAGCGGGTTTTCCTCCTCTCGCCAGGCGTGGTCGGGTTGACGGTCGTGTTTGGCTCAGGTCTTCTCGGTATTTGTGCGGAGCCGCGGCTGTGGCTGATGCTGCACACGATGAATGGACCACAGTGTGTGTTGGTGGGTGGGTGTGGGCAGGCTGGGTGGTGCTCTCAGACGTGGGTCTGCATGGCTTTCCAGTCCGGTTTGGCTTTTGTTTGTTTGCTGCTGCTGCTGTGCAGGGCGGGGTGCGTGGTGAGGGTGGTGAGCAGCATCCCGTCCTTAACTGAAGTTCCGTTCAGACCCGCGTCAAGCCGGCTGACGTGCTGACGACGCCTGGCTGGTGGGTGAGGATGCTCCGTGTCGGTGTGGAGGCCAGGGCAGGTGGAGGCTGCATGACATAGTGATGCTTCAGAGAGCCTAATCTGGAGTGATGGGATTGACAACCATGAACTTTGACCCTGGTACTGCTGTATGATACATGGTACTGTACTGCTGTATGATACTGTGATACTGTATGATACTATGGTACTGTACTGCTGTATGATACTGTGATACTGTATGATACATGGTACTGTACTGCTGTATGATACTGTATGATACATGGTACTGTACTGCTGTATGATACTGTGATACTGTATGATACTATGGTACTGTACTGCTGTATGATACTGTGATACTGTATGATACATGGTACTGTACTGCTGTATGATACTGTGATACTGTATGATACATGGTACTGTACTGCTGTATGATACTGTATGATACATGGTACTGTACTGCTGTATGATACTGTGATACTGTATGATACATGGTACTGTACTGCTGTATGATACTGTGATACTGTATGATACATGGTACTGTACTGCTGTATGATACTGTATGATACATGGTACTGTACTGCTGTATGATACTGTGATACTGTATGATACTATGGTACTGTACTGCTGTATGATACTGTGATACTGTATGATACATGGTACTGTACTGCTGTATGATACTGTATGATACTATGGTACTGTACTGCTGTATGATACTGTGATACTGTATGATACTATGGTACTGTACTGCTGTATGATACTGTGATACTGTATGATACTATGGTACTGTACTGCTGTATGATACTGTGATACTGTATGATACATGGTACTGTACTGCTGTATGATACTGTATGATACATGGTACTGTACTGCTGTATGATACTGTGATACTGTATGATACTATGGTACTGTACTGCTGTATGATACTGTGATACTGTATGATACTATGGTACTGTACTGCTGTATGATACTGTGATACTGTATGATACTATGGTACTGTACTGCTGTATGATACTGTGATACTGTATGATACTATGGTACTGTACTGCTGTATGATACTGTGATACTGTATGATACATGGTACTGTACTGCTGTATGATACTGTGATACTGTATGATACTATGGTACTGTACTGCTGTATGATACTGTGATACTGTATGATACTATGGTACTGTACTGCTGTATGATACTGTGATACTGTATGATACATGGTACTGTACTGCTGTATGATACTGTATGATACTATGGTACTGTACTACTGTATGATACTGTGATACTGTATGATACTATGGTACTGTACTGCTGTATGATACTGTGATACTGTATGATACTATGGTACTGTACTGCTGTATGATACTGTGATACTGTATGATACTATGGTACTGTACTGCTGTATGATACTGTGATACTGTATGATACATGGTACTGTACTGCTGTATGATACTGTATGATACTATGGTACTGTACTGCTGTATGATACTGTGATACTGTATGATACATGGTACTGTACTGCTGTATGATACTGTATGATACATGGTACTGTACTGCTGTATGATACTGTGATACTGTATGATACTATGGTACTGTACTGCTGTATGATACTGTGATACTGTATGATACATGGTACTGTACTGCTGTATGATACTGTATGATACTATGGTACTGTACTGCTGTATGATACTGTGATACTGTATGATACTATGGTACTGTACTGCTGTATGATACTGTGATACTGTATGATACTATGGTACTGTACTGCTGTATGATACTGTATGATACTATGGTACTGTACTGCTGTATGATACTGTGATACTGTATGATACTATGGTACTGTACTGCTGTATGATACTGTGATACTGTATGATACTATGGTACTGTACTGCTGTATGATACTGTGATACTGTATGATACATGGTACTGTACTGCTGTATGATACTGTATGATACATGGTACTGTACTGCTGTATGATACTGTGATACTGTATGATACTATGGTACTGTACTGCTGTATGATACTGTGATACTGTATGATACATGGTACTGTACTGCTGTATGATACTGTATGATACTATGATACTGTACTGCTGTATGATACTGTGATACTGTATGATACTATGGTACTGTACTGCTGTATGATACTGTGATACTGTATGATACTATGGTACTGTACTGCTGTATGATACTGTATGATACTATGGTACTGTACTGCTGTATGATACTGTGATACTGTATGATACTATGGTACTGTACTGCTGTATGATACTGTGATACTGTATGATACTATGGTACTGTACTACTGTATGATACTGTGATACTGTATGATACTATGGTACTGTACTTCTGTATGATACTGTGATACTGCACTTGAGTTTTGCCTAATAAATATTTGACTTGCAAGCGGTTTGCAGTAGGGTTTGTCATGTAAATGGTCCATGCTGATTACTCCTCCTCAGGGGCTTGATAAGGTAGTATATGTAGATAATAATGTAATATAATATGATAAGACGTAATATAATAGTACAGCATGATAATGATATAATATATGATATGATGTCATGGAGGGATGAGTTCTAACAAAGCCAGGCTGTGGGCACGTCTGTGAGGAGAACGTGTGCGCCTCTGCCTCTCCTTCCCGCCGTTTGGGAGTCTGTGTGTGTGTGTGTGTGTGTGTGTGTGTGTGTGTGTGTGTGTGTGTGTGTGTGTGTGTGTGTGTGTGTCGGTTTGTGTGTTGTAAGTGTGTGTTATATGTTGGTTTGTGTGTTGTGTGAGTTGGTTTGTGTTGTGTGTTTGTGTTGTTGGTGTGTGTGTCGGTTTGTGTGTTTTAAGTGTGTGTTATATGTTGGTTTGTGTGTTGTGTGAGTTGGTTTGTGTTGTTGGTGTGTGTGTTGGTTTGTGTGTTGTTGGTGTGTGTTATATGTTGGTTTGTGTTATGTGTTTGTGTTGTTGGTGTGTGTGTTGTAAGTGTGTGTTATATGTTGGTTGTGTGTTGTGTGAGTTGGTTTGTGGTGTGTGTTGGTGTGCGTTGTTGGTGTGTGCGTTGGTTTGTGTGTTGTTGGTGTGTGTGTGTGTTATATGTTGGTTTGTGTTGTGTCTTTGTGTTGTTGGTGTATGTGTTGGTTTGTGTGTTGTTGGTGTGTGTGTGTGTTATGTTGGTTTGTGTTGTGTCTTTGTGTTGTTGGTGTGTGCATTGGTTTGTGTGTGTGTTATATGTTGGGTTGTGTGTGTGTTGGTGTGTGTGTTGTTGGTGTGTTGTTGGTGTGTGTGTGTTATGTTGGGTTGTGTGTTTGTGTTGTTGGTGTGTGCGTTGGTTTGTGTGTTGTGTTTGTGTTGGTGTGTGTGTTGTTGGTGTGTGTGTGTGTTATGTTGGTTTGTGTTGTGTGTTTGTGTTGTTGGTGTGTGTGTTATATGTTGGTTTGTGTGTTGTGTGAGTTGGTTTGTGGTGTGTATTGGTGTGCGTTGTTAGTGTGTGTGTTGTTGGTGTGTGTGTGTTATGTTGGTTTGTGTGTTGTGTGTTTGTGTTGTTGGTGTGTGTGTTGGTTTGTGTGTTGTGTGAGTTGGTTTGTGTTGTGTGTTTGTGTTGTTGGTGTGTGTGTTGGTTTGTGTGTGTGTGTGTTATATTTTGGTTTGTGTGTTGTGTGTGTTGTGTGTGTTGGTGCGTGTTTATGTCAAGTCAGTTGTATTTGTGTAGCCCCATATCACAAACTACAAATGTGCTTCAGTGGTCTTTACAGCAACACAACATCCCGTCCTTAGACCCTGGCATCCCTAGAACCCCTTTGACCCCCGGGGGAGAGCTAGGAAGAAGCCTCCGGGAGAGCAACAGAGGAGGCCTCTCTCTCCCAAGACGCACAACGTGCAACGATGTAGCGCTTACACAATTTACACAACGCAACATTGACAGAGGATAACACAACTGTAACGGGAATCATAAAACCGATGAAGAATATGAAGAGGAGGATGCCAAGCAGGGTCCAGACTCCACCGGAACCGTCCAGGACCCGAGCCACACGACCGCCATCGCCATGGAGAACTGACGGGACGGACTACACATGCGCACAGGGGAGGCTCACACACCATTCACACACACACAGGAGAGGCGTGTCGGTGTGTGCCAGTGTGTGCCGGTGTGTGTCGGTGTGTATCGGTGTGTGTGTCGGTGTGTGTCGGTGTGTGCCGGTGTGTGTGTCGGTGTGTGCCGGTGTGTATCGGTGTGTGTCGGTGTGTATCGGTGTGTGTGTCGGTGTGTGCCGGTGTGTGCCGGTGTGTGTCGGTGTGTATCGGTGTGTGTGTCGGTGTGTATCGGTGTGTGTGTCGGTGTGTGTCGGTGTGTGCCGGTGTGTGCCGGTGTGTGTCTGTGTGCGTCGGTGTGTGTCGGTGTGTGTCGGTGTGCATCGGTGTGTTATCGGTGTGTGCCGGTGTGTGTCGGTGTGTGTATCGGTGTGTGTCGGTGTGTGCCGGTGTGTGCCGGTGTGTGTATCGGTGTGTGTCGGTGTGTGCCGGTGTGTGTCGGTGTGTGTATCGGTGTGTGTCGGTGTGTGCCGGTGTGTGTGTCGGTGTGTGTCGGTGTGTGTCGGTGTGTGCCGGTGTGCGTCGGTGTGTGTCGGTGTGTGCCGGTGTGTGCCGGTGTGTGTCGGTGTGTGCCGGTGTGTGTATCGGTGTGTGTCGGTGTGTGCCGGTGTGTGTATCGGTGTGTGTCGGTGTGTGCCGGTGTGTGTATCGGTGTGTGTCGGTGTGTGGCCGGTGTGTGTCGGTGTGTGTCGGTGTGTGTATCGGTGTGTGTATCGGTGTGCGTCGGTGTGCGTCGGTGTGTGTATCGGTGTGTGTCGGTGTGTGTATCGGTGTGTGTCGGTGTGTGTGTCGGTGTGTGTCTGTGTGTGTCGGTGTGTGCCGGTGTGTGCCGGTGTGTGTCGTTGTGCGTCGGTGTGTGTGCCGGTGTGTGCCGGTGTGTGTCGGTGTGTATCGGTGTGTGTCGGTGTGTGTATCGGTGTGTGTATCGGTGTGTGTCGGTGTGTGTATCGGTGTGTGTCGTTGTGTGTCGGTGTGTGTATCGGTGTGTGCTTTCTGAACCGGTATTTTCGGGCGAGTTCTGTCTGCAGGACCAACCTGCCGTGCAGCTTTTCAACAATATTCATTAATACCTGATTCTAGGTTGTTGTTGTCAAGTTCCCCTGACTTGTCGGTCCCCCTTTTAAACCGCCTCGTGGCGCAGTGTGTGTGTGTGTGTGTGTGTGTGTGTGTGTGTGTGTGTGTGTGACGTTTGGGTTGTGTGTTCAGAGACAGTCAGTTGACGGACTGCTGACCCTTCGGCTGGGTGTTAATAGTGAATCACAGCAGACCGGCCCGTCACGGCTCAGATTCGGGGAACGTGATTTGAGGCTCTTTTATCTGTTGCAGACGAGCTGGACGGGGTTGTGTTGTTGAACGCAAACACAAGTGTGGCGATGACAGCCAACACGTTGACAGCAGGAGTTAATCCAGCCCCTCCTCCTCCCTGCTGTGGAGGAGGCGAGGCCTCCGCGCAGCATGCAGACCTCAATAGTCCCCCTTCTCCGGCTCTCAATACCTCAATTGTTGTTGTTTTGTGTGTGTGTGTGTGTGTGTGTGTGTGTTTGAGTGTGTGAGGGTGACGGAGAGAACGGGAGGGAGAGGGTATGCATGTCTTTCACTGCCGAAGCCCAAAACTGGCACCCACACATTTCTCTCAACTCCCTCAGTTCTGTCCATCTTTACCTTTTGTCCTCCCCCTCTTTGTGTGTTGGTGACGCACTATTTCTCTCCCCCCTGTTCTCTCGCTTGCTAACCGCTCTCCCCTGCACACGTTTTGCTCTCCCGAGCTATTTCTGACCCATCTGTCTCTCTGTCTCTCTCTCTGTCTCGTCTACAGTCGTCTATGAGCTCATTCGGCCATGTCTGTTTGTTAAACACAAGTCTTAGCTTCTTCCTCAAACTCCCCTCTACCTGCCGTATCCCTCGTTATGCTGATGACACAACGCTCTACCAGAGCCGTGATACCTGAAGTGACCGTTAGCAAAAGCATGCGTGTTGTGGGTGTTTGTGCATCAGCTTTGACCTCGTGACAGAAAGTTCACAAGCACAATGTTGTGTCCTTGTAAATCCTCAGGACTGAGGCTGTAACTGTCCTCTCACATTATTAACTGGTTTTTAACCGGTCTTCCTTTTCTGCCTTTCACACACACGCACATGATTTATGAAAGAAAAATGTGCCAGTCAGCAGCCCCGCTCACCAGGGATTGTGTAGTTCCGGACACAAATCGTTGTCTCCTCAGACACACACACACACATATACGCTGATCAGCCAAATCATTAACACCACCTCCCTAACAGTGTGTCGGTCCCCCTCGTGCCATCACACATCTCCGACCCGGTGAGGCATGGACTCCACAAGACCTCTGAGGTGTCCTCTGGTATCTGGCACCAAGACGTTAGCAGCAGATCCTTTTAAGTCCTGTAAGTTGCGAGGCGGGGCCTCCGTGGGCGGGACTTGTTTTCCAGCACGTCCCACAGATTCTGGATCAGATTGAGATCCGGGGAATTTGGAGGCCGAGGCAAGACCTTGAACTCTTTGTCATGTTCCTCGAACCATTCCTGAACCATGTGTGCAGTGTGGCAGGAAGCACTATCCTGCTGAAAGAGGCCACCGCCATCAGGGAATACCGTTGCCATGAAGGGGTGTACTGGTCTGCAACCATGTGTCAGAGTAACATCCACATGAGAACCAGGACCCAGGGTTTCCCAGAAGAACATTGCCCAGAACGTCACACTGCCTCCACCGGCTTGCCCTCCTCCCATAATGCATCCTGGTTCCATCTCTTCTCCAGGTAAACGATGCACACGCATCAGACCAGGCCACCTTCTTCCACTGCTCCATGGTCCAGTTCTGATGCTCACGTGCCCATTGTAGGAGCTTTCGGTGGTGGACAGGGGTCCTCATGGAGACTCTGACCGGTCTGCAGCTATGCAGCCTCATACACAGCAAGCTGTGATGCGCTGTGTGTCCTGACACCTGTCTGTCACAGCCAGCATGAGCTTGTTCAGCAATTTGAGCTACAGTAGCTCCTCTGTGGGATCAGACCAGACGGGCTAGCCTTCACTCCCCACATGCATCAATGAGCTTTGGGCGCCCATGACCCTGTCGCCGATTCACCGGTTGTCCTTCCTTGGACTACTTTTGGTAGATACTGACCACTGCATACCAGGAACACCTCACAAGATCTGCTGTTTTGGAGATGATCTGACCCAGTCGTCTAGCCATCACAATCTGGGCCTTGTCAGAGTCGCTCAGGTCCTTACGCTTGCCCATTTCTCCTGCTTCCAGCACGTCAACTTCAAGAACTGACTGTTCACCTGCTGCCTCTTGACAGGCGCCGTTGTAACGAGACGATCAACATTATTCGGTTCAACTATGAGTGGTCATAATGTTTTGGCTCCTCTGTGTGTGTGTGTGTGTGTGTGTGTGTATCTATATATATATAGTATAACTGGAACTAGGTCAACATATAATCCCTGTAAGGGTACATGTGTGTCGTTTAGTGAGCAGCTGCCCTGACATACATGAAGTGTGACTCATGAAGTGTGTGTGTGTGTGTGTGTGTGTGTGTGTGTGTGTGTGTGTTTGCGTCCTTTAATATCAGATTCACAGTGAACAAGGCAGCAGCTGCATGTAGAGGATAATATAAAGTCTGATGTTAAAGGTAATGTCTGCCATGAGAAGCTGAAGCTTTGTTTTCATGAGTTTGCTGTAAACTAGGGACGGTCGTCTGGCAGCTTTCCCACATCTAACAAGTCTTTGCCTGTGCCGATCAGGTCCCTCTTCCATCTGGATGGGAATAACAACCGCGCTTTCATGCCTGCCGTCCTTATCGCTCATCTTCTCCACTTGGCTCTGAGACAGAGGTTTACTGCCATGCTAACAGCGCCCGCTAGTAAAACTCTCACATGTTTTGCGTGCCGACCCACAGTTTAAGAAAGGTGTGGCACGGGTGTTGGATGCTGAGCATTTTTCAGATAGTTCTGGTCACACTGAGGATCCTGTTTTCTGTAGCCTGCCCTCACGAATAAACCCTGCACCCTGTCAGGCTGCAAGGCCTGATGGGAGGATGCAGTTTGTATCCATCCACTAATGGATGGTGTACATCGTTACTCAGCAATACATATATATATATATATATATATATATATATATATATATGAGAGAGCGTTAACAATATCTTAATAAAAATTACACAAACGTTACAGAACGGCAATAATAAACAGGATAGAAATGAACACGGTCAGTAACGAGATTCACAGAATCCAGATCATCTCAGTACACTCCCGAAGATCAGCTCGTCATCCACAACACAACAAAGCAGATTTTTATAACGCCACACGCTGCAAAAACGTTCCAGATTTTTCATCATTTTGAGATAATAGAAGTCTACTTTTGGATAGAGGGGCACAATGGCGCAGTGGTTAGCGCGGTCGCCTCACAGCAAGAAGGTCCAGGGTTCGAGCCCCGGGGTAGTCCAACCTTGGGGGTCGTCCTCTGTGTGGAGTTTGCATGTTCTCCCCGTGTCTGTGTGGGTTTCCTCCGGGGGCTCCGGTTTCCTCCCACAGTCCAAAGACATGTAGGTCAGCTGAATCGGCTGTACTACATTGTCCCTAGCTGTGAATCTGTGTGTGTGATGGCCTGGCGGCCTGTCCAGGGTGTCTCCCCGCCTGCCGCCTAATGACTGCTGGGATAGGCTCCAGCATCCTCGCCACCCTGAGAGCAGGATAAGCAGTTTGGATAATGGATGGAAAATTCCACTTTTAAACGAGCTTTTATCATTTTTACAAACACAAAGACGGCATCGTCATCCCCAGCATTCTCCATTCTGTTTCCTCTGCTCAGATACGCGGCCATCTTTGCCCTCCCCAGGATGAAATTAAAAAGCTGGCACGTGGTTTTCCTGAGAGTACCTGTAGCCCAGACTGCACATGGGTTTGGAAAAGTCTTCCCCAAACAATCCAAAAACATTTTCCAGCATTGTAAAAAGTGGCAGCAGTCGACAACATTCCATGAAACAGTGAAAAACGGTTTCACGATTAGAGCAAAATGGTCAATCATGGCTAACCTCCGAGTTAATAACCGAGACAAAAGCATTAACCGCCACGACACCATGTAAAACCCTCCACTGCAGGTCTGCAGCTCGTTTGACCAATGGTGGTTTGTACAGCGCTCTCCACTCAGGACCAACACTGTCCCTCAGACCTGAGTAAGTGTCAGGTTTACCATGTAATTTGTCCCTGTGCAGAACTTTAACAAACATTTTGTACACTGACCGTCCATTCGGCCCCTGAAAAGAAAACACAGAGGGATTCTCACTTTTTAAAAGAGGTCCTGTACAGTCCTTAAAATCTGGGGAAATGTTCATTGAACGGGAAAAAATCCTCCTCATCTGGCTAAACAGAGCTTGCATCAACCGTGCCCGCTCACCACTTGTGAGAACTTCCCTCCATTTATTAAGCAGCAGAGTGAGGACATGAGTCGATCTCAGCTCTAAGCGGGAGGCAAGAGGAGCTGCATTGTCCATGTTTGGACCTGCAGGCTGAACTACATGTCCCAGAGTCACCATGTTAGACACGCAGAACCGCCTGAGCAGAGTTGGCCCCACTTGACAGACTGCACTGAAACGGGGGCCATGTATGATTGGTTCCTGGATCAGCCAAAGATCTATTTAGTCCCCGACCACCTAGCTGACTGAAAATGGTGCACGCCAGTGACCTCCACACTAACTCGGTAGGACCATACAAAAACCTTTGTAGGAACTGGAAACGGAAGATAGCCCCCCTGCTGCTCAGGTGGATCAGGCCCCATCCTCCTTCAACGCTCGGCAGATACAGCATACTCTGAGGCACCCAGTGCAGTTTGTCCCAGAAGAAGTTGGCAAGAAGAGCCTGGATCTTGGACAGCAGGTCTGGTGGGGAGTCAACAACTGACAGGTGATGCCATAGAATTGACGATACCAAATTATTTGTGATCAGGACTCGACCTCTGTAGGACCACTACTACTACTACTACTTGGCTGTTCCCGTTAGGGGTCGCCACAGTGGATCATCCATTTCCATCTCTTCCTGTCCTCTGCATCTTCCTCTGTCACACCAGCCACCTGCATGTCCTCCCTCACCACATCCATAAACCTCCTCTTTGGCCTTCCTCTTCTCCTCTTCCCTGGCAGCTCCATATTCAGCATCCTTCTCCCAGTATACCCAGCATCTCTCCTCCACCCATATCCACACCATCTCAGTCTTGCCTCTCTTGCTTTGTCTCCAAACCGTCCAACCTGAGCTGTCCCTCTAATAAACTCCTTCCTAATCCTGTCCTTCTTCATCACTCCCAATGGAAATCTTAACATCGTCAGCTCTGCCACCTCCAGCTCCACCTCCTGTCTTTGTCAGTGCCACTGTGCCACTACTATAACATAGTAGCTGGTCTCACTACCTTCTTGTAAACCTTCCCTTTAACTCTTGCTGGTACCCTTCTGTCACAAATCACTCCTGACACTCTTCTCCACCCACTCCACCCTGCCTGCACTCTTCTTCACGTCTCTCCTGCACTCCCCGTTACTTTGTACAGTTGACCCCAAGTATTTAAGACCTCTGTAGGACATCTTGGTTAGAATCCACTTCCACTTTGCTAAATGACATTTGACCTTTTCAAGAACATTTACCAGTTTTTAAGAACAAAAGATTGGTTACCTAGAAACACTCCTAAATATTTCAGCGCCCCCCCCCCCCACCTTCCAGATCAACCCCCCAGGCAAACTGAGCTGTTTCTCCAGTACACCCCCAACACTGAGAGCTTTGCTTTTGATCCAGTTAACTGTGGCTGAAGATATTAAGCCAAACTGGATGACACCCCTCACCAACATGTCAATATCCTGCTGAATGTTCACCAGAATTACCAGATCATCTGCATAGGCTGACAGTTTTAAGGGTGCGTTACAACCTGGAATAGTTATATCACATTATATATTCATCATCCTCTTAACTGTTTTCACCTTCTGAACTGTTTTTTTTTTTAAGCGATAAGTTTCTTGTTCACTGAAAGCTTTCTCCCCCAAACCACCAGGACTTCTAAGAGAAGTCCTCGCTGAATCAAAGAAGAGTTGTAAATCTGGGAACCTCTCTCGACTTTAACATTTCTAGCTCCCTTAGTATTCTGCAGAAACTTCTTAATAATCGCTAGAGTAGCCATTCTTTTTTTGAGTCCCCTGTCTGTGAGGAGGCTAGCGGCTCCACATCACCCTCCTCATCACCTTCACTGTCTTCTGACTGCAGACACCTACTCTGATGAGACACCTTTATCGCTTTACTAGAAGGTTAAAACACATCATAAGCTTTCCTCTTCTTATGCTCATCATTAGGAGAATCTTTGTGGGCGTCCGGGTAGCGTGGCGGTCTATTCTGTCGCCTACCAACACAGGGAATGCCGGTCCGAATGCCGCATCATGGTCGCTGCACTAGCACCTTCTCTGGTCAGTCGGGGCGCCTGTAATGGGGGAACTAGGTGGAATAGCATGATCCTCCCATGCGCTACGTCCCCCTGGTGAAACTCCTCACTGTCAGGTGAAAAGAAGCGGCTGGCGACTCCACATGTATGGGAGGAGGCATGTGGTAGTCTGCAGCCCTCCCCGGATTGGCAGAGGGGGTGGAGCAGAGACTGGCACGGCTCAGAGAGTAGGGTGATTGACCGGGTACAATTGGGGAGAAAAAGAGGGGGGGGATAGTCTTTGTTATCAACATCTCACTTTCCTCCTCCAGACAACATTCTTCTTCCTTTGTTTCAGTCTGTGTCCATTACGTCACAGCTAAAATCTGTGGGACACTTTTCAATAACCTCTACAACAGCATCTTTATGTGTAGGGCCCGAATCAGCAGCACCTGAACCCGCAGCCCCCAGATTGGCAGAACCCGGATCACCAGCACCTGAACCAGCAGCCCCCGAACTAGCAGAACCCGGATCATCAGCAACTGAACCAGCAGCCCCCGAACTAGCAGAACCCGGATCAGCAGCACCTGAACCAGCAGAAACTGGATCATCAGCAACTGAACCAGCAGCCCCCGAACTAGCAGAACCCGGATCAGCAGCCCCCGAACTAGCAGAAACTGGATCATCAGCAACTGAACCAGCAGCCTGAAACTCAGCTTTCGCTCAGTTTTTTCTTTTTTCTTTCCCCCTGCTGTGTTTTTTCCTGCTTTGAGCTCGGTGCTGCAGTCCCAGTTTGCTCAGGGCTCTGTGCTGAAGTCTCGCCAGCAGCTGACTCAGTTGTTGGTCTCTCTGGATAGGAACGGATGAGGTGACCCTCCATTCTGCAGCCAAAACATTTCATTTTCTTGGACGATACATAAACATCCATCCATTATCCAAACCGCTCAGGGTCGCGGGGATGCTGGAGCCTATCCCAGCAGTCATTGGGCGGCAGGCGGGGAGACACCCTGGACAGTGTAGTCAAAACCCTCTACTCTGAACTTCAACATCAGTTTCGACTCCTCCGTGTTGTTCTTCAGAATCATAAAGACCTGCCTTCTAAAGTAAACATGTTATAAATGTGGAGGTTTACGGCTCAGAGGAATCAGTTTTACAGGGGAGTTAATTGTCCGTGCCGCACCAGCTCTCTTGGCAACATTTGATTGCTAGTGAACAGAGGGACTTTGGACAAAATGATCTCGTTGGCCAGATTAACCAGTGGCACCACCTGAACAAAGGTGTCTTGGTTCACCACACGTTGCTCAACAACCACGTTAACTTTATCAATACTGCCCAGACAAATACTGACTCCAGTATTTATTCTCGATGCGGACTTTACACCGTCATAACCAACAATTTCGCTGATCGCTTAAAATGCAATGGTTTAACTCCGTGTCGGCGTGTGAGCTCCTCCGGCACCACGCTTCCAACTCCGCGAGTCTGCGTGACTCGCAGCCGGGCCAGTCGAAACCACTCCGGAATCAACGACACCACTCGCTCGCTCACCTGCCCCGTAACCTCGAGAGCGGACGCGGGGCAGGCTAAGCTAACTGCTAGCCCGTGCAGACCGGCAGTTCCGATAACACCGAGGGTGGTCTGGTGGCGGCCTCGCCTAGCCTTGACTGTGTTTTTAGTGTCGTTGTGGGGAGTGCGGGGAGGTGTGTCGAAGGTGTCTGGCTGGGGGAGCTGGCGCTGGATCGGCTGAGGGCGCTTGGTCTGCTGTGTCCTGTGGGCCCAAGGACCACGGCCCTGACCGGAGCTGCGCCCAAAGAGGAAACGATGAGGGCGCAGAAGCGGGGCAGGCTAAGCTAACTGCTAGCCCATGCAGACCGGCACTTCCGACAGTCATCCTGGCTGGTGTTCGTCCTCCTGGACAGTGGTTTTGTTTAGTTTAGATATATGTGTTAGTTTGGATATATGTGTTCTTGTAGTTTTTAGATATGCGTTTTAGTCTTTGTGTCGCACTGCTGCGGGCTGGGGAAACCACGTTTCGTTTCATTTGCGCAAGTGCATGAAACGATAAAGTGTTTCTGATTCTGAGTCTGAACTAGTCTACTGCACATTTACAGCCTCTAGCCATGTGCAGACCTCGGTGTGTATCTCGGTGCAGGCGTCTGAATTGAGGTGGTCTGTGTTTCCACAGCAATGGCGGAGGCCCATCAAGCAGTGGCGTTCCAGTTCACCATAACGCCAGAGGGCATCGACCTGCAGCTCTCCTACCAGGCCCTCCACCAGATCTACCTGTCCGGAGTCCGGTCCTGGAAGAAACGGGTCAGCCGCGTCAGGGTAAGGCTGACACACAATACGATTTTAGTGTGTGTGTGTGTGTGTGGTGGGGGGGGGGTTCTCTTCACATTGTGTATTTAAATTGCAGGTAACAAAGGTACCTACCTATGTGTAATGGTTTGTGTAGTACAACTTGTGTGTGTGTGTGTCAGGAGGACTTCCTGAAAGGTTGTGAATTAAACAAAGTGAACAATACCCACATCTCTGAACTCCAAATATCAGGAGCTGAGCCACTGGAGTTGGTTTCCCAGATAGCAAAATTGCTGTGGCCCGGACCCGTCCCAGACCCGACACTTTCATCCGGCCCACATACCGCGTGGAATGATGGCAGTTGGGCGGTCCGCTCCTGTTTGCCAGATCTGGGTCAGAACCAAGCCATAGCAATGCTGCATGTGCCACATATTTGCCACAGGTGGTCCATATTTGTTTTGTGATATTTGGGCCATATTCACCATTTACCACACGGGCCGCTTCAGGGTCACATCCAGATCACATGTTGCCCAGAGCGACGCATCTTTGCCAAAAAAGGCCCACATTTGATTTGGCATATTTGGGCCATATTCCCGAATTAAGCTGGCTTGTGTTGATTTGTTGTTGTTAGCCACATACCAGGACAGCAAAGACCAGGATTCAGGATGAATTACACAAAGTACTTTTATGGGTCCAGTCTTGCAGATCGTGGTAGTGATGCGTCTGATGACATGGGAACGTGTCAGCGGTGAGCGAGCGGCAACCTAAATCTCTGGGAGTCATTTGAAATAATGATGACTTGTCGCAAAAGCGACAATGAAAATGAACAGCCACAAAAGCGCCCGTGACCTGGATCTCCACGTATCGGCAACCATCTTGTATGCATCAGTGATCAGAGAGACTCAAAGAGGACTTGAGCTCCCGTGTAAATATTGTACCAACGACCACGGCTGTGTAGACTCGCTAGCCCTTGGCTAACGGGTTGGACCCTTTAGTCGACTGGCTAACGTAGTCGCCCGTGGTGCGGGTGACCCGGGTTCGCGTCCCGGCTGCGGCGGTTCTCGGACGCCCCCTGAATTGGCTGCAGTATGGTACCTATGAGCCCACTGCAGCCAGCATCAGCAGAAGTGCATCCTGGTCTCTAGAGAACTCAACAAAGCATGTAGGCCGTTAGCGTGCATGGTCACGAGGAGTAAATAAAGTACACCATCACGATAACTGTGCTTTTGTTCTGTGTCTGTGCAAACAGAATAGGGTGATAAAAGGTGTGTACCCCGCCAGCCCCTCCTCCTGGTTGTTTGTTGTCATAGCGATCCTGGCCACCATGTACCTGCGCTCAGATCCCAGCATGGGACTTATTGCCAAGATTCAGCAACACCTGCCACTCAGGTATGTGTATACCTATATACACACACACACACACACACAGACACACACATATTGACGTGTCTAGATACACAGGAATGTTCTGTTTGTGTTTGTAGATACTGGCTTCATGTAACGTTGGTGTACTTGGTATTTCAGCTCATTTTGTTGTCGTACTCGCCCCAGCTTGTGCTGGATATGTGTGCCAGCTTAAAATGTCCGGCCAGTGTAAACTGATCTAACCCCGGTATGATGGCAAATACCCCAGTCTCCACCCTACACACACACACACAGGGATGGAGGCAGGGGTGTTCAGGTGGAGAGATGAGAATACCCTCACTTGGCTAAATTATTCAAATAGTTTGGATATCCAGGTGGCGTGGCGGTCTATTCCGATGCCTACCAGCACGGGGATCGCCGGTTCGAATCCCCGTGTTACCTCCGGCTTGGTCGGGCGTCCCTGCAGACACAATTGGCCGTGTCTCCAGGTGAGAAGCCGGATGTGGGTATGCATCCTGGTCGCTGCACTAGCGCCTCCTCTGGTCGGTCAGGGCGCCTGTTTGGGGCGAGGAGGGGGAACTGGGGGAAATAGCGTGATCCTCCCACGTGCCACGTCCCCCTGGTGAAACGCCTCACTGTCAGGTGAAATGAAGTGGCTGGTGACTCCACATGTATGGGAGGAGGCATGTGGTAGTCACCAGCCGCTTCTTTTCACCTGACAGTGAGGAGTTTCACCAGGGGGACGTAGCGCATGGGAGGATCACGCTATTTCCCCCCAGCCCCCCCCCGAACAGGCGCCCCGACCGACCAGAGGAGGCGCTAGTGCAGCGACCAGGACACATACCCACCCACGTCCGGCTTCTCACCTGTAGACATGGCCAATTGTGTCTGTAGGGACGCCTGACCAAGCTGGAGGTAACACGGGGATTTGAACCGGCGAGCCCCCTGTTGGTAGACAATAGAATAGACCACTACGCTACCCAGATGCCTGATTTCCCCTCTTTTTAAAGGTGCTGCTAATGATCCTGGTAGACATCCAGCAATTGAGCTAAGCTAGGCTAAATCGCCATTCAACGTACTGTCAAGTTGCACACAAAGGTACAAACAGGATATCCACTAGTATGTGTGACTTTGTAGGTAGGGCACATGACAAAAACCCTGGAAACAGAACTATTCTTTTAATAGTGCACATTTTCCCCCGGCCCCTGACGGTACGTATTGATCCACAGTATTACTGAACGAGGTGTCGGACCTTTGCTTTGACGAATGGGCCCGCGGGCTTCGCTTGCCTTTGCGAGCTGCGGTGACCCAGAAACTCGTCTCGGCCCTTAATCGAGATGAGTGGATTTATTCGACAGGAGGTCGTCAGGAGGGTGTCAGGAGGGTATCAGGATGGTATCAGGAGGGCATCAGGAGGGCATCAGGAGGGTATCAGGAGGGTATCAGGAGGGCATCAGGAGGGCGTCAGGAGGGCGTCAGGAGGGCGTCAGGAGGGCGTCAGGAGAGCATCAGGAGGGCGTCGGGAGAGCATCAGGAGAGCATCAGGAGGGTATCAGGAGGGCATCAGGAGGGCATCAGGAGGGTATCAGGAGGGTATCAGGAGGGCATCAGGAGGGTATCAGGAGGGCATCAGGAGGGCATCAGGAGAGCATCAGGAGGGCGTCAGGAGAGCATCAGGAGGGCATCAGGAGAGCATCAGGAGGGTATCAGGAGGGCATCAGGAGGGCATCAGGAGGGCATCAGGAGGGTATCAGGAGGGTATCAGGAGGGCATCAGGAGGGCGTCAGGGGGGCATCAGGAGAGCATCAGGAGGGCGTCAGGAGAGCATCAGGAGGGCATCAGGAGAGTATCAGGAGGGCATCAGGAGAGCATCAGGAGGGTATCAGGAGGGTATCAGGAGGGCATCAGGAGGGCGTCAGGGGGGCATCAGGAGAGCATCAGGAGGGCGTCAGGAGAGCATCAGGAGGGCATCAGGAGAGTATCAGGAGGGCATCAGGAGAGCATCAGGAGGGCGTCAGGAGAGCATCAGGAGGGCGTCAGGAGAGTATCAGGAGGGCATCAGGAGAGCATCAGGAGGGCGTCAGGAGAGCATCAGGAGGACATCAGGAGAGCATCAGGAGGGTATCAGGAGGGCATCAGGAGGGCATCAGGAGGGTATCAGGAGGGTATCAGGAGGGCATCAGGAGGGCGTCAGGAGGGCATCAGGAGAGCATCAGGAGGGCGTCAGGAGGGCATCAGGAGGGTATCAGGAGGGCATCAGGAGGGTATCAGGAGGGCATCAGGAGGGCAACAGGAGGGTATCAGGAGGGCATCAGGAGGGCGTCAGGAGAGCATCAGGACAGCATCAGGAGGGCATCAGGAGGGTATCAGGAGAGCATCAGGAGGGTATCAGGAGGGCATCAGGAGGGTATCAGGAGGGTATCAGGAGGGTATCAGGAGGGCGTCAGGAGGGCGTCAGGAGAGCATCAGGACAGCATCAGGAGGGCATCAGGAGGGTATCAGGAGAGCATCAGGAGGGTATCAGGAGGGCATCAGGAGGGTATCAGGAGAGCATCAGGAGGGTATCAGGAGGGCATCAGGAGGGTATCAGGAGGGCAACAGGAGGGTATCAGGAGGGCATCAGGAGGGTATCAGGAGGGCAACAGGAGGGTATCAGGAGGGCGTCAGGAGGGCATCAGGAGAGCATCAGGACAGCATCAGGAGGGCATCAGGAGGGCATCAGGAGAGCATCAGGAGGGCGTCAGGAGGGCATCAGGAGGGTATCAGGAGGGCATCAGGAGGGTATCAGGAGGGCATCAGGAGGGCAACAGGAGGGTATCAGGAGGGCATCAGGAGGGCGTCAGGAGAGCATCAGGACAGCATCAGGAGGGCATCAGGAGGGTATCAGGAGAGCATCAGGAGGGTATCAGGAGGGCATCAGGAGGGTATCAGGAGGGCAACAGGAGGGTATCAGGAGGGCATCAGGAGGGCGTCAGGAGAGCATCAGGACAGCATCAGGAGGGCATCAGGAGGGTATCAGGAGAGCATCAGGAGGGTATCAGGAGGGCATCAGGAGGGTATCAGGAGGGTATCAGGAGGGTATCAGGAGGGCAAGGTGTCTTCAATCGCAGAATAACACATATTATGTTAGTGTTGAGTTACTGTGGCTGTGATGTCACGCCTGACCTCTACCCTACTTCCCTACCGCATAGCTTTGGTATTCCTCCTTGTAAAGTGGAGCCTGCGGCCTACACACAGCCACACCCACACACACACACACACATCCACACACATCCACACACACAGCCACACCCACACACACACCCACACACACACACACCTCGCCGCACCGATTCCACCCTGATAACACTGACTCTTGAGTGAGTAAATGTAAACACCTGTTCATTCATTACTCATGTCGTATCACTGTGATATGATGAAAACTTTTTATTTACTTCCATTTATCAGCGTGTGACCGTCACACTCGCATAGAAACAGCATATCCATGTTGTCGTCGTCCTTTTGACAAGAGCTGCTGACTGTTTAAATGTCCTTTGTCGTTTGTGGACGACGGTGTCATGTCGACATCTATATTTCATTCACTCCCAGTCCTCTTCCTCCCGGCGTCTTTTGTCTATCGCTTCTTGTCATTTTATCTCCTCACAATAACAACACAAAGTGTCTAGAGACCGCACACTTCCGCGCTGCCTTCGTTGGCTTTAAGGGTACATTAAGAACAGGACATTCTGTCTTCAAGGTTTTCTCGCTGGCACACCTTACCTTTGTATATTTTACAGTGGCTTCAGGGTCAACAGCGGTGCAGCTGTGTGTGATCCTGCATGTCGGCTCTGATCCAGCAGTTTACTGACGCACGGGTCCCGTCGGAGAAGGTTTCTCTCCATGCGATACGAAAAACAAGATGCCTCATTCATTAGATGGCTCTATAAGGACCACGTCTTGTAGCCAAGACCACCTGAGATGAGTCCAAGGCTTCAAGATGGCCGGCCCAACTCGAGGCCAGTGGGGCCTAAAGTTGCATTGAGACTGACGGCAGAAGAGTGGAAGTCCAGTTAAACACCATGGCGGTGGCTGTAATAGTCTACCGGCATATTCAAACTGTGTTTCTTAAGGATGTAGGATAATCATACAGAAGCTTTAAGCTTCTGCCTGCGCCTCCGTAGTCACTACTCAGTACATAGACTGTTGACTTTGTTTATACTGTCTTAAAATTCAATATTTGTTGATGTTTTACCTCCATCTTTTTGGAAATGTTGTCAGATTGGTGTTTTTCTGATCGAGGATGATGGTAAGGTTCCTCCTCTCCTTCTCGCTCGCCCAACAGTATCACAGTTTTCACCAGCACCCTGCAGGCCAACAGTGCCGGTAGTGGTCATTGGTAACCTGAGCCTCGACTGAATCGATATGGAAATCTAATTCATGACCCACGGATTTGATTTGGCAAAGGTTTTATGCCGGACGCCCTTCATGATGCAACCCTCCCCATTTATCCGGGCTTGGGACCGGCACTAAGAATGCACCGGCTTGTTCACCCCCAGTGGCTGGGTTTACTACAGCTACTACTACTACTACTACTACTACTACTACTACACTGTAGTATTCACACACAGACTGGTTTTCCTCCACCAAGGACCAGATGTTTCAGATCCCAGTGTTTCAGAAGCATCAATTAACAATGATTAAGGAAAATACAAGCAGATCAGATTTTTGATGCACTCGATCATGCTCAATTTTCATTTAAAAAACAAAAAATAAGATAAATTAAAGTCTTGTACTCAACCGGTCTTGAAAGACTATCCCAAGTCTGCGCTGTCCAAGACCGAGTCCGGTCCTGAGTCATCGTGCTGTGAAGTCCGAGACAAGACCGAGACCTTCACAATGCAGACTCGCTCCTGAGCCCGGACGCGAGTACTACACCCCTGCATGTTAGCTTGAGTCAGCATCGGTTCGTTTGCTATTGTTGCAGTTGTAATGCTTGTTTAATCCAACATGCTAACTCTCTCTCTCTCTCTGTCCTCCCTCTAGTCTCCATGTCTCTCTCAGTGCCCAGGGACAGACCATGGTGTCGGCGTTGGTCTTCAGTACTTTGCTGTGGCTGTCCCTCATCCTCACGCTCAGGTTTTGTCTCAAGCTGCTGCTCTCGTACCACCGCTGGATGTTCGAGCAGCACGGCCGGCTGTCGACCACCACTAAAGTCTGGGTGGTGAGTGGTGCCGCACACTTAATCCCACATTAATCCCGACTTCCGCCTTGGCTTCCACCCTTCTTAGGTCGTGACCGGGGGCGATTATTGGTTTACTCTGGTGTGAAGAAAGTATTCTTTTGACTTGAAGATTTGTACATTTGAATGTTTATTCACAAGTTTATAAAATGCAGTTATGAACATGGAGTCAGTCTACTAATAATCTTACTAATAATCATGACCATTTTTTTAGCCATAATCCTGCAGACCAGGTGGTGAGTGATCTGGAGAATGTCCAACAAATAGAAAATATTACCACAATAATCATAGCAAAATTTTCACAAATGTAAATTAATATATATATATATATATATATATATATATATATAAGCACAAAAAGTCAGGAAATGTGTGTTTGGTAGATGATGTCTTTGTTGTAACAATGCTTCTTGGCAGTAAATCTTATGTCAGGCAGCTGATGGTCAGCACCTGGGGTACCAGAAGCTCAACACAAGACTCAATAGCAGCAGCAAAATAAGCTGTTTGGCATTGGCAGAGAAGATTTGGCAAATTTTTCATGGGCGCAACCCATATACTCAGCTCTGCTGCTCATCCCACAAATGCATGTTCCTTACAAATGTGGCGCC
>NC_079220.1:4593213-4635571 GCF_029633865.1 Lampris incognitus
CATCACATTTTCTGTTATCCATCACATTACCTATCATCTATCTATCCAGCATCAGAAAACCACAGTAAGTCAGATTTAGTTGTTTAGTGTTCGACTTTGTGTTACGACGCCTGTCAGACAATTTGGGAGTGACGGCAGCTTCCAGTTCTGTGTTATGTATTTTGGTGTGGGGGCGACGTTTCAGTTCACATTTGAATGAAGGACTGTACCACTTCTCTTCTCTCTCCGTCCATTTCCTTCTCTCTCCTCCAGGACTTTCTGTATGTGACCCCGACCCCGGTCCAGGCTGCCAGGGCGGGAAACACCATTACGGCGTTGCTGCTTTACCGACGCAAAGTCAACAGAGAGGAACTGAAGCCTGTAAGTTCGGGCCGGACTATAATGTGGATTTGGTGATCTGAGACCAGATGTGGTGTGGGATTGTGGTTGTGGTAAAATGGTGATATAACTTAAATGCTGGCATTTCCTGGTCTTACAGGCTGCATGACAGTAAAGCAACTGTTTTCTGAACTTATTCTGCAGCTTGGTCATCATATCCACATTACCTGCGTGTGAACATCTTATGAAAGCAACAGTAGTCACCCACGAAAATATCACCACACTATTGATCTTTAGGTATTCAGTCAAAAGCAGTGGCGGCTGGTGCTAAAAAACGTTTTGAGGGGGGCCCAATTTACCTTGGCACAGCACACCTGACAGCTGCTTTAATGTCCACACAGTCATAGAGTTATTAAGAAGGACCATGTAGCCTATAGATTTTATCAGGGTTCATTGGGTGGTGGATGATTGACAGTTGAGACGAGGCGTCGTGGTGGGTGTGAACATGATTGACAGCCACGAGAATTGTCCAATCACATTAGATCACAAAACATTAAAACAATACCAATTCACGGCCGATAAAAGTGGGCGTGTCTGGGGCGCACAGAACAGCGCCCCCTGGAAAACCTGAAGAAACCAATCAGACAGCAGCCTCAGGTCACCTGCTCGCCACAAGTTTGAGGGCTTACATAAGGTATGGTTTGGCCGGCGCCCCTCACCCAGGAAGTATATGTATTCAGACAGGAAGTATATGTATTCAGACAGGAAGTATATGTATTCAGACAGGAAGTATATGTATTCAGAGAGAAATCAACCGAGCACCATTTGAACCAATATTTAATGCTGCTGCCAGGCGCTCACAGACTGAACACACTTTTATTTCATCATTATTTTTATGATACAACTACATTATATTTAACATGTTTAAGATTTTCATCTCTTGATGGTCGAAGGGGGCGGCGCCCCAGCACCCTGTACTGGCCAGCCACCACCGGTCAAAAATATCCTGTTGTTGGCGTCCGGGTGGCTTTGCGGTCTATTCCGCTGCCTACCAGCACGGGGATCGCCAGTTCGAATCCCCGTGTTATCCCCGGCTTGGTCGGACGTCCCTACAGACACAATTGGCGGTGTCTGCGGGTGGGAAGCTGGATGTGGGTATGTGTGCTGGTCCGCTGCACTAGCGCCTCCTCTGGTCGGTTGGGGCACGTGTTCGGGGGGAGGGGGAACTGGGGGAATAGCGTGATCCTCCCACGTGCTACATCCCCCTGGTGAAACTCCTCACTGTCAGGTGAAAAGAAGCAGCTGGTGACTCCACATGTATGGCAGGAGACATGTGGTAGTCTGCAGCCCTCCCCGGATCAGCAGAGGGGGTGGAGCAACGACCGGGACGGCTCGGAAGAGGGGGGGTGAAAACTATGAGGAGATGGGTTGATGGTTAGGGGGCAGTGGTAGTGGTACAGTAGACCCATCTATGCATGTGTGTGTTTGTGTAGAGAAACGGGTATGAACAGTGGGTCCGCTCCGTAACCTGTGTTGTGGTGCTTTGTGTATGTGTCTTTGTGTTTATTTATTAGTGAGCGTTATATAAAGTTTCCTGTATGGGACGTCTCTCTCTCGCAGAGTCGCGTGCCTGGTACAGTCATCCCTCTGTGTGCTGCTCAGTGTGAGAGGATGTTCAACACCACACGCACACCAGGAGAAGAGACCGGTAAGCACACACACACACACACACACACACACAAAGGAAGTCAGATCAGACTCAGAATCATGTTTATTGGCCATGTAGGTTTGCACACACATGGAATGTGACTCCGGTTTCGTGGCTCTCTCAGTGTATTTAACATAGAATAACAACACTACAACACAACAATCTTCAGATATATACACAATGACTGACTTATACAGGTAAAATAAGAGGTGATAAGGTGCAGCGGTGCAGAGAATATATCAGAGATGCTGAAATAGACATTAGCAGCTTACTGACATACATGCCTGAGGTAGATGGACATGACAGAGTGTACCAGTATACGTATAATGTACAGTACAGTATATACAACATGTACAGTACAGTATATGCAACATGTACAGTACAGTATATACAACATGTACAGTACAGTATATACAACATGTACAGTACAGTGTATACAACATGTACAGTACAGTATATACAAAATGTACAGTATATACAACATGTACAGTACAGTATATACAACATGGTTGGATTTATTTGACAGTGTTAAGCGTTCATTTGAATGACAGCCCGTGGAAAGAAACTGTTTTTATATCTGGTCGTTTTGAGGTACAGTGCTCTGTAGCGCCTACTAGAGGGGAGGGGGTTGGAACAGGTAGTGACCAGGGTGTGATGGGTCTGCAGTGATGTTGCCTGCCCATTTCCTGACTCTGGAGATGTTTGAGTCCTGAATGGAGGGCAGGTTGACACCAGTGATTTTCTCTGCAGACCTAACTGTCCGTTGTAGTCTGTCCCTGTCCTGTTTGGTGGCCGATCCAAACCAGACAGTGATGGATGTGCAGAGGACAGACTGGATTATTGCAGTGTAAACCTGAATCAGCAGTTCCTGAGGCAGGTTGAACTTCCTGAGCTGGCGGAGAAAGTACATCCTCTGCTGGGCTTTTGTGATGATTGTCTATGTTGGATGCCCACCTTAGGTCTTGGGAGATTGTGGAGCCCAGAAATCTGTAGGTCTTCACCGTCGACACCGTGGTGCTGAGTATGGTGAGGGGGGGGCAGGCAGTGTTGGGGGTCTCCTGTTGAAGTCCACCGTCACCTCCGCTGTTTTGAGTGTGTTCAGCTCCAGGTTGTTATGGCCGCACCAGAGGGCCAGCTGATCAACTGCCCGTCTATATGCAGACTCTTCACCATCCCGGATAAGGCCAATGATGGTTGTGTGGTCCGCAGACTTCAGGAGTTTAACAGGCGGGTCACCTGAGGTGCAGTCATTTGTGTGCAGAGGGAGAAGAGTAGAGGGGAGAGTACACATCCCTGGGGGGCGCCGGTGCTGATTGTCCGGGTGATTTTCCCAGTCTCACCAGCTGCCTCCTGTCTGTCAGGAAGGTTTTAATCCACTGGCAGATGGGGGCTGGTACAGTGAGCCGGGTCAGTTTGGAGTGGAGGATATCTGGGACGATGGTGTTGAACGCTGAGCTAAAGTCCACAAACGGGACCCTGGCGCATGTCCCCGGAGAGTCGAGGTGTTGGAAGATGTGGTGCAATCCCACGTTGACTGCGTCCTGCACTGACCTGTTTGCTCGGTAGGCAGACTGCAGGGGGTCGAGCAGGGGGCCTGTGATTTCCTGCAGTCTGATGTTTGTTGTCCATATTTTTACTGTAGAATGAGTGGGTGGTGATGAGCCAGTACCGGTGGGGTAAATCCAAATCCTGATCTCGGCTAGGGCACCAAAAGGGCTCGAGCCAGCCCTGGCAATGACCAGACGCTGGTCGGCGAGGCTGGCAGGGTCCTTGAGTAGGATCAGGCGTTGGTCCCTCTGGGCAGGAGTGGCAATGAATCCAATACCAATCTACAACACTGAATTTACTCGGCTGAAATAATCTGAAGGTAATTTCATTGGCTGGGCGATAAAATTTCTAAAAATTATTACGTGCTAGGCTTGCTTGTGATGGAAAGAAACGATCAGAGCTTGGCTCACTCTCGGCCCACTCAGTTGGAAGGAGGTGCACAACTGAGGCGTGCTCAGAAAAAGAGAAAGAATGATAATAGTTGATATGCACACAACTCGGTGAGAGGAAAAATGAAAAATAAAACAAGCATAAGAGGGCCTGGCGGCCGGTCCAGGGTGTCTCCCCGCCTGCCGCCCAGTGACTGCTGGATAGGCTCCAGCATCCCGCGACCCGGTGTAGGATAGAAGAGAAGACTGGGGGAAAAAAAATCTTATAAATTGAGAAGAGTCATTTTGAAAGAAACGAAACAAAGAAAGCTAACGGCGGAAAAAGAAACGACTTTTTATCCATCCCTGCCCTGGACGTTTCACAGGCGGCATGGATGGCTTTAGCGTCCGATCCACCTCCTCGCTGATAGTCATTGCGTGATTTTTAGGAGCGAGGATTATTTAATGTACACTATGCGTGCGAGTACCACAAACGCAGCTTGACACCACGGTCAGTCGGTAGTGATCTGAGACATGGGGGGTATATTTACAGCATGTTGCCTAACACGCGGACACAACGTATGATTGGGCGTCCTGGTGGTGTAGCAGTCTATTCCGTTGGGGGTCGGTGGGTCGAATCCCCTTGTTACCTCCGGCTTGGTTGGGCGCTGTGTCTGCGGGGGGAAGCCGGATGTGGGTGGTGTATCTTGGTTGCTGCACTAGCGCCTCCTCTGGTCGTTCAGGGCGCCTGTGCGGCGGGGGGGTGGGGGGGTGGCGCGATCCTCCCACGCGCTACGTCCCCCTGGTGGAACTCCTCACTGTCAGGTGAAAAGAAGCGGCTGGCGACTCCACATGTATGGGAGGAGGCGTGTGGTAGTCTGCAGCCCTCCTCGGATCGGCAGAGGGGGTGGAGCAGCGGCTTGGGAAGGTGGGGTAATCGGCTCTGTGCATAACTGTAGTCCTGACTTCCGGTTTCTACTGCAGCAGCGGTCATACCAGTTTCCTGTTTGTTGCCTTGTGATACTGACAAAGGCGTATTTTTCACGATGCCTGCAAGGTTTACCATGGATAAATGTAAAACTGGGGAGAAGAAAGGGGGAAAATCCCCCAAAAAAGGGGGAAAAAAAGAACATATGGTTAAAGAGTAATTGTTCCTTCTCATTAAATGGTATCTATCTAAACTATCAAGGATGACGAGTTTCTATGCTATCAGTAGACGCACAGAAGTTAACTCACAACTCACTGACTATCATATGATGACAACATCAATAAAATAAAATTAAAGAAAATCATAAAATCAAATTATAAAACACGGTTAACAGCATATCGCTTGAACCGAGAGACCTAACCACATATGGCCACTAGATGGCAGTATGGTCACAGTGTAGAAATGCAGTTAAAATCTTAAATTAATATCTCAATCAATCAACCAATCAGACTTTATTTGTATAGCACTTTTCATGCAAACGAATGTAACACAAAGTTCTTCACACAATAAAACAATAAAATCTCCCCCCTCACAAAACAAAACCCCCCAAAAATCTCGAGTCATGGGAGTCAGATCACTGGTCATCAGCTTATTTTGGGAGTCACATCAGCTGGATTACTAGAGGGTTATCAATTCAGACATGTACCGAAACAAAGAGAGTTACACCGAAGGCCTGTAAGGAATGTTGGGGTTTACGAGGGGCACCAGCACTCATGAAGGCCCGGATGGGGGGGTTGGGGGTGTTTATGTGATTGTGTGTTTGCATGTGTGTGTGAGAGAGAGAGAGAATGAATGAGGTTTGAATTGTAAAATTCAAATTTTCCTGGGTCGACGCAATGGCGCAGTGGTTAGCGCGGTCGCCTCACAGCAAGAAGGTTCTGGGTTCGAGCCCCGGGGTAGTCCATCCTCGGGGGGTCGTCCGTGGAGTTTGCATGTTCTCCCCGTGTCCGCGTGGGTTTCCTCCGGGGGCTCCGGTTTCCTCCCGCAGTCCAAAGACGTGTAGGTCAGCTGAATCGATTAACCCTTCCTGCTGTAATCAACAGCGAGGATAACCTGAAAGGTGGTTAATTGGTCCCGTGTCCTGTTTTAGATCTGATAACCAAGTCAAGCAGAAAGTCTCCCATGAGAATTTACCATCTGGTTGACGTCAATATGTGAGGGGGGGGGGGGTCGCTGTGCAGACTTGCCTAATAGTTGGAAAGCTCCTCATCTCTGGTGATTCCCTGAGGGCGAGAGATAAAGAGAGGGAGTCAGTCCTCGCATCCAGATCTAGGGTCACTGCGCCCCTTTTCAACCCTTCGTTGATTTTTCTGTCTTTCTTTTTTAATTAGTTTAAAATGCAGTTACAGTGGTGCTTGAAAGTTTGTGAGCCCTTTAGAATTTTCTGTATTTCTGCATAAATATGACCTGAGACATCAACAGATTTTCACACAAGTCCTAAAAGTAGATAAACAGAACCCAGTTAAACAAACGAAACGAAAGTATTATACTTGGTCATTTATTTATCGAGGGAAATGATCCAATATTACATATCTGTGAGTGGCAAAAGTACGTGAACCTTTGCTTTCAGTATCTGGTGTGACCCCCCCCCCCCCCTTGTGCAGCAATAACTGCAACTAAGCGTTTCTGGTAACTGTTGATCAGTCCTGCACATCAGCTTGGAGGAGTTTCAGCCCATTCCTCTGTACAGAACAGCTTCAACTTTGGGGTGCTGGTGGGTTTCCTCACATGATCGGCTCACTTCAGGTCCTTCCACAACATTTGGGTTGGATGAAGGTCAGGACTTGGACTTGGCCGTTCCAAAACATGAACTTATTCTTCTTTAACCGTTCTTTGGTAGAACGACTTGTGTGCTTAGGGTTGTCGTCTTGCAGCATGACCCGCGTTCTCTTGAGGTTCAGTTCACGGACAGATGTCCTGACGTTTTCCTGAAGAATTCGCTGGTGTAATTCAGAATTCATTGTTCCATCAATGATGGCAAGCCGTCCTGGCCCAGATGCAGCAAAACAGGCCCAAACCATGATACCACCACCACCATGTTTCACAGATGGGGTAAGGTTCTTATGCTGGAATGCAGTGTTTTCCTTTCTCTAAACATAACGCTTCTCATTTAAACCACAAAGTTCTACTTTGGTCTCATCCCTCCACAAAACATTTTTCCAGTAGCCTTCTGGCTTGTCCACGTGATCTTTAGCAAACTGCAGATAGGCAGCGATCTTCATTTTGGAGAGCAGTGGCTTTCTCCTTGCAGCCCTGCCATGCACACCATTGTTGTTCAGTGTTCTCCTGATGGTGGACTCGTGAACATTAGCCGACGTGAGAGAGGCCTTTAGCTGCTTAGAAGCTACCCAGGGTTCCTCTGTGACCTGGCCTTGCTCTTGGAGTGATCTTTGATGGTCGACCACTCCTGGGGAGGGTAACGATGGTCTCCTCCATTTGTACACAGTCTGTCTGGCTGTGGACTGGTGGAGTCCAAACCCTTTAGAGATGGTTTTGTAACCTTTTCCAGCCTGATGAGCACCAACAAGGCTTTTTCTGAGGTCCTCAGAAATCTCCTTTGTTCCTGCCATGACGCACTTCCACAAACACGTGTTGTGAAGACCAGCCTTCGTTAGATCCCTGTTCTTTAATTAAAACAGGGCACCCACTCACACCTGCTTGTCATCCCATTGACTGAAAACACCTGACTCTAATTTCACCTTCAAATTAACTGCTAATCCTAGAGGTTTACATACTTTTGCCACTCACAGATATGTAGTATTGGATCATTTTCCTCAATAAATACATGACCAAGTGTAACATTTTTGCATATTTGTTTAACTGGGTTCTCTTTATCTACTGTTAGGACTTGTGTGAAAATCTGTTGACGTTTTAGGTCATATTTATTCAGAAATATAGAACATTCTAAAGGGTTCACAAACTTCCAAGCACCACTGTAAATTAGTTGGACGTCCGGATGGTGTGACGGTCTATTCCGTTGCCCACCAACACAGGAACCGCCGGTTCGAATCCCCGTGTTACCTCCGGCTTGGTCGGGCGTCCCTGCAGACACAGTTGGCCGTGTCTGCGGGTGGGAAGCTGGATGTGGGTATGTGTCCTGGTCACTGCAATAGCGCCTCCTCTGGTCGGTCGGGGCACCTGTTCGGGGTGGGAGGACTGGGGGAATAGGGTGATCTTCCCACGCGCTATGTCCCCCCTGGTGAAACTCCTCACTGTCAGGTGAAAAGAAGCGGCTGGTGACTCCACATGTATCGGAGGAGACGTGGTAGTCTGGAGCCCTCCCCGGATCGGCAGAGGGGGAGGAGCAGCGACCAGGACGGCTCGGAAGAGTCGGGTAATTGGCCAAGTACAACGGGGAGAAAAAGGGAGGAAAACAAATAAATAAATAAAGTTGATATGGTTGAAATAGATTAAACATTGCCAGCACAGATGAGCAGGATAAGAAACTACATATTAGCTGTTGGACTGGGGGATTTCTCTCTGTCTTACTACCTCTGTGTCTCTCTACCTCTTGCTCCATCTCTCTCTGTCTTGTGCCCCCCCCACCCCCCCCATTTCTTTTTCTTTCCCTCCCTTCAATTTCTGTGGCTGTCTCTCCCTAGACATGCTGCAGCACTGGCAGGACAGCGAGTTTGTGGCGGTGTACCACCGGGGGCGCTATTTCCGTCTGTGGGTGTACAGGGCAGGCCGGCTCCTGTGTCCAAGAGAGCTTGAGTACCAGATCCAGAGGATCCTGGATGACCCTTCACCTCCACAAACTGGAGAAGACAAATTGGGGGCTCTCACTGCTGGAGAAAGGTACAGTCAGGTGTGGTTTATTGTTGCCTGCCAGGAGGGAGCCTGGGGGGGGATGTTGTGTTTGATTGTGTGTGTGTGTGTCTGTGTGTGTGTGTGTGTGTGTGTGTCTGTGTGTGTGTGTGTTTTAGCTCCTACGCCCCTACAAGATAGTCAGAGTAAGCCTCTGTAAGGATTTATAGAGAGGTGGATGCAGGGATTGACAGTGTTTTGGTGGACTGCTTACTGTGCAAGATCACTGTGTGTGGCTGTGACACCAACTGGGATTTCAAGCCAGTAGGTCATTGTTACTGCTGTATCCTTTCACAGCCACTAGGTGGCACCAGAGCTTGAAATCAAAACCACAGCACGTTCAACCCTTATGTAATAATACCCTGGCTCAATGTGAGGGCACCGCTTTCATCAGTAGCAGGAAGCGCCAGGCTGAGAAGTGTAGCTGCTTGGGACATGAGAGTAGATTCATATTTAGTACTAGACATTTTAAACCGTCGGTGGAAAACATCTGATAGATTATTTTATTTTGTTGCACCTAACGTCATTTAAACTTGATCTCAGTAAAGCTCATCCTTCAGGAGTGCATCGCGTCTGAAATTATTAACAGTCGCTAGGAGATTCAGCTTTTACCAGGTCAGCTAAGCAGTATACCCTGAACGTGTGCGTGGGCTTCCTGTGTCCACGGTACCGCCTCCTGTCCGAGGACGTTCCACGGTACCGCCTCCTGTCTGAGGACGGTCCACGGTACCGCCTCCTGTCTGAGGACGGTCCACGGTACCGCCTCCTGTCTGAGGACGTTCCACGGTACCGCCTCCTGTCTGAGGACGGTCCAGGGGTACCGCCTCCTGTCTGAGGACGGTCCACGGTACCGCCTCCTGTCTGAGGACGTTCCACGGTACCGCCTCCTGTCCGAGGACGTTCCAGGGGTACCGCCTCCTGTCCGAGGACGTTCCACGGTACCGCCTCCTGTCCGAGGACGTTCCATGGTACTGCCTCCTGTCCGAAGACGTTCCAGGGGTACTGCCTCCTGTCTGAGGACGTTCCACGGTACCGCCTCCTGTCTGAGGACGGTCCACGGTACCGCCTCCTGTCTGAGGACGTTCCACGGTACTGCCTCCTGTCTGAGGACGTTCCACGGTACCGCCTCCTGTCTGAGGACGGTCCAGGGGTACTGCCTCCTGTCTGAGGACGTTCCACGGTACCGCCTCCTGTCCGGGGACGTTCCACGGTACCGCCTCCTGTCTGAGGACGTTCCAGGGGTACCGTCTCCTGTCTGAGGACGTTCCACGGTACCGCCTCCTGTCCGGGGACGTTCCAGGGGTACCGCCTCCTGTCTGAGGACGTTCCAGGGGTACCGTCTCCTGTCTGAGGACGTTCCACGGTACCGCCTCCTGTCCGAGGACGTTCCACGGCACCGCCTCCTGTCCGAGGACGTTCCACGGTACCGCCTCCTGTCCGAGGACGTTCCACGGTACCGCCTCCTGTCTGAGGACGTTCCAGGGCTACCGCCTCCTGTCTGAGGACGTTCCACGGTACCGCCTCCTGTCTGAGGACGTTCCACGGTACCGCCTCCTGTCTGAGGACGTTCCAGGGGTACCGCCTCCTGTCTGAGGACGTTCCAGGGGTACCGCCTCCTGTCCGAGGACGTTCCACGGTACCGCCTCCTGTCCGAGGACGTTCCACGGTACCGCCTCCTGTCCGAGGACGTTCCACGGCACCGCCTCCTGTCCGAGGACGTTCCACGGTACCGCCTCCTGTCCGAGGACGTTCCACGGTACCGCCTCCTGTCTGAGGACGTTCCACGGTACCGCCTCCTGTCCGAGGACGTTCCACGGTACCGCCTCCTGTCTGAGGACGTTCCACGGTACCGCCTCGCCGAGCCATAATAATCTAAAGGGACTTTCCTGCCCCTTCATAATATCTATGCTGCTTCTGCCGTCGCTCATGTCTGTTCTGTCCCACCGACATTTTTCATCCACTATCAGACTATATATATATTTTTATATATATTTCAGATATTATTTTTTCCATCTTTCTATTTGTATTTAAATGTATTTATTCCCTTATATGGCTTTTGCATTCTAAAAACACAGTCGAGGCTAGGCGAGTCCGCCGCCAGACCGCCCCCGGTGTTATCGGAACTGCCAGTCTGCACGGGCTAGCAGTTAGCTTAGCCTGGCCCGCTTCCACGCCCTGTCTGTGTTCATGTGAAGCACCTTGAACAGCCTCGTTACTGAACTCCACCCATCCATTATCCGAACCGCTTATCCTACTCTCAGGGTCGCGGCGATGCTGGAGCCTATCCCAGCAGTCGTCGGGCGGCAGGTGGGGAGACGCCCTGGACGAGCTGCCAGACTATCACACACACACACACATTTAGTCCTAAGGGCAGTTTAGTACGGCCGATTCACCTGACCTACACGTCTTTGGACTGTGGGAGGAAACCGGAGCCCCCGGAGGAAACCCATGCCGACACGGGGAGAACATGCAAACTCCACACAGAGGACAACCCGGGCCGACCCCCGAGGTTGGGCTACCCCGGGGCTCGAACCCAGGACCTTCTTGCTGTGAGGCGAGCCCGCTAACCACTGCGCCACCCTGTTGCTGAAATGTGCTACATGGAGAAATTTGCCTTTGTCCTTTGGATGTGACTTTCGACTGAATTGTTACCTCTGCTTATATAATGAAAACGCCACCTTGAAGTAAGTCATAATACCATTGTGTGGCTTATCCGCAGAGATGAGAGGGTCTGGTGGGCGGTGGCAGTTGTACATGTTAGAACAGCTCTTCTCGATGTCTCAGCTTCATCTTGTATCACATCTACAAGTCATGGGCGTGATGCGGTGTGTGTGTGTGGTTTGTAACCGTTATAACGAGGAATGTCCGTTTCTGCTAACAAGGTGTGGGTCTTTATCATGTCGGGTGTGTTCGTGTGTTCCCCGTACCAGGATACCGTGGTCTCACATGAGGAGGCAGTACTTCAGCTCCGGGGTTAACAAGCGCTCGCTGGACGCTATTGAGAGGGCCGCCTTTTTCATTACCCTGGACGACGAGGAGCAAGGCATGATGGGAGAGGACCCAGCCGGAAACCTGGACCGCTACGCCAAGTCCCTGCTCCATGGGAAATGCTACGACAGGTGAGGGGGTTAACAAAATAGGGGGCCAGATGAACAAAACATCGTGTCTCTTGGCAGCGTGCCTTCTGTCTCAGTGGAAACAGGACGTCCATGTCCGGACATGACCCGTGGTACTGGTCTTATCTATAGGCCCGGTACCAAATACTTGGCATGGTTTTGCTCATCAGGACCCATCAGCACACAGGTTAGAGACTTGTGTTAGATGTAATGTTAATCTTAGACTGAAATTGAAAAACCAATATTTTCTAAAATCACCTATTACGGGCATCCAGGTGGCGTGGCGGTCTATTCCGTTGTCTACCAACACAGAGATCGCCGATTCGAATCCCCGTGTTACTTCCAGCTTGGTCGGGCGTCCCTATGGACACAAATGGCCGTGTCTGCGGGTGGGAAGCCGGACGTGGGTATGTGTCCGGGTCACTGCACTAGTGCCTCCGCTGGTCGGTCGGGGCACCTGTTCGGGGGGGGGGGACTGGGGGGAATAGCGGGATCCTCCCACGCGCTACGCCCCCCTGGTGAAACTCCTCACTGTCAGGTGAAAAGAAGCAGCTGGCGACTCCACATGTATGGGAGGAGGCATGTGGTGGTCTGCAGCCCTCCCCGGATCGGCAGAGGGGGTGGAGCAGAGACCGGGACAGCTCGGAAGAGTGGGGTAATTGGCCGGGTACAATTGGGGAGAAAAAGGGAAGAAATTCCAATAAGTAAATAAATAAAATCACGTATTACTTAAACCTTGATGTATTTTGCACATCGTCTTTATACTGGATTTTATTTTATTTTATTTTTTTAGAGGATGGAATTCATTTCTTCTATTTGTCTCTTTCTATGAGAGCTTCCCTTACTTCAGCTGCTTCAGCTACTGTATGATGTCATCAGACACTCATTTCCATACAGCCAATCAGCTGAAACCACGAAGCCCCGCCCAGCCTTAATGCCAACGCTTCTCGTACCTGTCAATCAAAGGTCAGCTCATGAATATTAATGAGGACAATACCGCTCCCTCACAGTTCTCGAGACAACAGAAATGGATGAAGGCATACAGAGGCAAAATATTAGTCATTTAGGAAAAAAAAGGTTGCTGAATATCTTGTTTCGATGCGTTCAAGATTTTTGACGTTAAAAGTTTCGGCCTGTATCGGCTACACGTGGAAAAACTACCAGGAACCGCGGCTGGAGATGCTGTCCCTGTTTGGCTGGAGGTCAAGTCTCTTTGCCTTCCGTCTCGTCTGAACTGCTGAGTCTTTTTGTGGCGAACGGGGAAGTGTCCGACACGTTTCACTTCCCTCTTTCCAAACACAAAAAGGCTGTGTTAAGGAAAGGGCTTTGATAAAACACTCCCCCAGATATTTTCCCAGGACGTCCTCTATTCTAGTACTTCTTCTGTGGCTTCTCTTTGTTCCTCTGTTGTCACCAATCTCGGTTGTCTACATATTGGTATGACACCAAGTGTTAGATATCTGAAAAAGGGTATTCAGGCTGCAAACTCGCCCCATGAATGTTCATATTCGTCTGACATCCCAAAAAGAACACACACACTCATACTTGAATGTTTAGGTGTGTATTCTTTATATCTGAAAACCTCTGAAGTCTTGCTGAAACATAAACAGCAGGTCTAAGAAAAGTGAAGGGGAAGGGCGTCCGGGTGGCGTGGCGGTCTATTCTGTCGTCCACCAACACGGGGATCGCCAGCTCGAATCCCCGCGTTACCTCCGCCTTGGTCGGGCGTAATTGTGTCTGCGGGTGGGAAGCCAGATGTGGGTATGTGTTCTGGTCTCTGCACTAGCGCCTCCTGTGGTCAGTCAGGGCGCCTGTAATGGGGGAACTGGGGGGAATAGCGTGGTCCTCCCACGCGCTACGTCCCCCTGGTGAAACTCCTCACTGTCAGGTGAAAAGAAGCGGCTGGCGACTCCACATGTATGGGAGGAGGCATGTGGTGGTCTGCAGCCCTCCCCGGATCAGCAGAGGGGGTGGAGCAGAGACCGGGACAGCTCAGAAGAGTGGGGTTATTGGCCAATTACAATTAGGGAGAAAAAGGGTTGAACCCCCCCCCCCCCAAAAAAAAAAAGTGAAGGGGAGGAAAACAAATGCTCCCTGTAATTTCTATGACCTTGCCTTCAAGTTAAAGTATAAATGAGGTATTCAGGTGTTGGCAGTAATCTGTTACGTTTGACAGGTCAAACGCACAAAAATTGGCATATTTTCCCCATCTTATTGTCGTTCAGTTTCACTTTTGTGTTGCTAAAACTGAAGAAGTGTGGAGGTTTTTGCCCTGTAGACCGTTAAGTGTCGCCGATGGACGCTCGGCGGTGGGCTTCACTTAAGGAGGGAAGTGGACGACGTCTAACGAAGTCAAAGAGGGAGGATAAAATGAAATACTCGTCTCTGTCCATTAACTTCCCTGCTTCAACGTCCTGTGCTCTCTCTCTCTCCAGCTCCCCTCCTTTTCTAGCGGGGTCAACTGTGTCCATCGGCTTCTGCCTTGAAGCCTTTTTCATCCACAGGCCAGCCGGTGTATGACACAGGCTGCTTGTGACTATTCATACCAAACTATGGTCACGGGGTGGATACAAGGCCGCTGCCGTTCACACAACACCACGACTTTAGTTCCACGTACTACCAGTTATGTGGTGAATGAAAAGACGGCGAAACTGTGATCGTCAGTCCATCACCGGTCATCATCATTCGTACCAATGTGAGCAGTATTTTCAGAAAAGCATTATTTTATGTAGGGCCTTTCCCATGGAAATATACTTACTTTGATGTATACTATGGATTCACGGGAAGAAGACGCATGTCATGTCTAAAACAGGTGGCTAAACTAGTCTGCAAATAAAAAAGAAGTTAAACTTGGTTTTAGGTGGGCCCCGTCTTTTCACGTATCATACAGTGGAACCCTCCGTGCATTGTGAGGAGTATCTGTGGCCTTTAGCGCCTCCCTTGGCCAGCTTATTATTCCAGCTGGGTATCTAATGACTGGTAGGGCATACGTGTTGATGGCTTGGATCTTGTTCTTCCTATTGAGCTGGCTCCTCGGGACCCGCCTCACTCTCTGGAGGTATTTGGCTATAGCTGACCTCCTTGCTGCCTCCTCGTGGTTTCCATTTGCCTGTGGAATACCCAGGTACTTGTAACTGTCCTGTATGTCTGTTATCCTGCCATCTGGTAATCCAACCCCTTCAGTGCTCGCCACCTTTCCTCTTTTTGCCACCATTCAACCGCACCTGTCACGTGCGAAATGACATCCCGACGTCATTGCTGTAGATCCTGATCAGGTGGAGCAGCAAGTCGATGTGTCGCTCATTCCTGACATACAGCTTGATGTCATCCATGTATAGGAGGTGGCTGATGGTAACTCCACTTCTGAACCTGTATCCATGTCCACTCTTTGTGATGATCTGACTGAAGGGGTTCAGGCCTATGCAGAACAGCAGCAGGGTAGTGCATCACCTTGGGATATGCCACGTTTGATGGTTACCTGTACAGTTGTCTTTGCGTTGGCCTGTAGTGTTGGATGTTAGTGTCCCGTTGCTTTGTTTAGTGCCAAGCCCTCCAGTAACCATGTGCGGGGCATTGAATCGTAGGCTTTCTTGTAGTCAATCCAGGCTGTGCTCAGGTTGGTCTGTCTGGTCTTAGAGTCTTGGGCGACTTCTCTATCAACCGGTAGCTAATGCTTTGACCGTCTGATGTTGTTCCAATTTCCTTTCTGAATTTTGCTCTAGTATTGACTCATGTGCCCATTGAACTTAGCTGCTATGATGCCTGACAGGATCTTCCATGTTGTGGAGAGGCAGGTTATCGGCCGGTAGTTTGAGGGTGTTGTACCCTTGTGGAGATCCTTCATGATCAGTATTGTTCTCCTCTGCGTTAGCTGGTCAGGGTGAGACCCTGGTGTTAGCAGCTGGTTCATCTGTGTTGCCAGGCATTCATGGAGTGCCGTTAACTTCTTCAACCAGTAGGCGTGAATCATGTCAGGGACTGGTGCAGTCCCACTCCTCATGTTTGAGACTCGTCGTTGGATGTCACCCCCTGTGATGATAACTGGTTCTTGTTCTATTCATATATATATATATATACTAGAAGAGCCCCGCTACAATGTAGTGGTTTGGTTCTCCACCCGTCTAAATCTCCCTCCTCTTCATCCTGCCAGCTAACCGCCTTCCCCCTGCCCCTAGACCCCCCCACTCCAACTCCCTCCCCCCAAATGCTCAGAATCATCTGAAATGCCGAGAAAAGTGGTTTTTAGCCATTTTTAGAAAATGCATATTTTGCATAATTATGCATAATTATTATAATTATTTTAATTTTCTGCTATTTTTCTGGTCCTCTCTGGAACAATACCTACCACCTCCAAAAAAATTAGGATCATAAGTGCATTTTTGCAAAAATGCATATTTTGCATAATGCCAAAACATTTCTAAGTCCCAGAATTTTTTTTTTATATAGGTGAAAAAATTAAAGATGCTCAGAATCATCTGAAATGCCGAGAAAAGTGGGTTTTTAGCCATTTTTAGAAAAATGCATGTTTTGCATATTTATGCACAATTATGCATAATTTTAATTTTCTGCTATTTTTTTATAGGTGCCCCTGATCCTCCCCAATAACCTCCAAAAAGAATCAAGGCCCCAAGTGCTTTAGTTTGGCCGTTTATAGACTCTCACACAGACACACTCCACACACCAGACACACATTGTGAAAATACGGGAGTAGATATATCGCGCTCTACAACGCAGGAAATTAACTCTTAACTTTAAAGGGTTTTAAAGGATTTCTCTTTACCCCCACTTTGACCCTCTCATTTTGTCTCTGTCAGGTGGTTTGATAAATCATTTTCCATCGTGATCTACAAGAACGGCAAGAATGGACTCAACGCAGAGCACTCCTGGGCTGACGCTCCCACAGTCGCCCATCTCTGGGAGGTACGTGTACATTTTTGCATGTGTGTGGGTTTTTTTTTTTTTCCTCCACTGCTTCAAGTTTGTGCGTGTGTGACCATAAATTATGCGGCGGCGCCAGCCTCCCGCCTGAAAACCAAAGCCAGAGCCTATCCCAAGATATGAGCAGAAACAGGGTTGGATGTGTAAATAGTGGTTGTCATGGTTATCCTGACTTCTGCCGCTGCTGTGTTACCTGCTACTACAGCTAGCTACCACTAGACTTCATAATTCCATTATAATTGTGTCAAGTGTTGTATTGTGTACATTGTGTAAACGCAACCTCCATTGCACGTTGTCCGTCTTGGGAGAGAGATCCCTCCCTCCTCTGTTGCTCTCCCCGAGCTTTCTCCCTATTTTTTCTCCATGTTAAAGGGTTTGCTTTTTCGGGAGTTGTTCCTTATCCAGTGTGAAGGTCTAAAGGACAGGATGTTGTGTTGCTGTAAAGCCGCTTGAGACAAATTTGCAATTTGTGATATTGGGCTATACAAATAAAATTGCCTTGACTTGACTAGAGCACTCGTTCCTCACCCGTGTCCTAGCCACAGATACATCTGGCGCTGTGCTAAATCAGCGGGGCAGTGTGTTTAGTGCTGCTACGGCAGATGGTCATAACATCGGATCTGTCTCGGAATTCATTTACTTGGGAAGCAACATCAAATCCACCAAAAGAGCTGTGCGGCTTCGAATTGGAAAGGCTTGGGGTGCCGTTGAGGGACTTAACGTCATCAGTCCACGTTACCAGACAAACCGAAGTGGGGATTTTTTCGAGCGACAGTCGAGTCCGTTCTCACTTATGGAGCATCTTCTTGGACCCTCACTAAACCGCTTGAATCCAAACCCGATGGGGCTTTCACCAGAATGCTGCGTGCTGCACTAAGTGTATCCTGGAAGAAGCACCCTACGAAAAATTGTCTTTGTGGTAACATACCCGCCATCTCAAACACTGTCCGAGAACGAAGGGTTCGATTTGCTGATCATTGCTGGAGGAGCAAGGAAGAACTTGCAAGCGACACTCTGCTTTGGTCGCCCGGACGTGGAAAGACCTGCAAGAAATTACATCAATCAACTTGTCGACGATACAGGATGTCCTTCTGAGGATCTTCCAACTGCTGTGCAGGATAGAGACGGGTGGCGTGAGAGGGTCGGATCTATCCGAGGATACTCGACCTGATGATGATGATGATGATGGCAGGAGGGACAGCTTCTGCCAAAACGAGCTCTTCTTCCTCTCAGAGTCCTGCGTCTGTGGCCTGACGACAGTTGTGTGAAATATGGATTGATCAGTACAATTCACCGTTGTGGGTGCGAGGTGTGTGACGGCTCTGTCGTTCATGAGTGAGAGGTCGTGGAAGGGGAGCGGATGATCTTGGAGGATTTTTAAACTCCGAGTTGGAACATTTAATTGCCACTAGATTTCCTTGTTTTGGTTTTTAACCTCCATTACGTCTTCTCATTGCCGCCACACGTTATTCTGATGGCATCCAGACACAGATGAACGAATTTTATTTCCATCATAAGTTTTCATTGTAGTATTTCAGCAGATTTGTGTGTGTTTTTGTATTGTCTATGTTCTCTCTCTCTCTCTCACTCTCTCTCTCTTGCTCTCTCTCTCTCTCTCTCTCTTGCTCTCTCTCTCTCTCTCTCTCTCTCTCTCTCTCTCTCGCTCTCTCTCTCTCTCTCTCTCTCGCTCTCTCTCTCTCTCTCTCTCTCTCGCTCTTGCTCTCTCTCTCTCTCTCTCTCTCTCTCTCTCTCTCTCTGAGTGCATGCTGGGAGTTTGGTGGTGGAGAGTGTGGTGAGTTTGGCTGAGAGTTTGACTCCCCTCCCCCCTTTTCTCCCCAATTGTACTCGGCCAATTACCCCATTCTTCCGAGCCGTCCCGATCTCTGCTCCACCCCCTCTGCCAATCCAGGGAGGGCTGCAGACTACCACATGCCTCCTCCCATACACGTGGAGTCACCAGCCGCTTCTTTTCACCTGACAGTGAGGAATTTCGCCAGGAGGATGTAGTGCATGGGAGGATCACGCTGCCCCCCCCCCGTTCCCCCTCCTCCCCGAACAGGCACCCGACTGACCAGAGGAGGCACTAGTGCAGCGACCAGGACACATACCCACATATGGGGGGTATGTGACCCACCCGCAGGCATGGCATTGTGGCTGTAGGGACACCCGACCAAGCCGGAGGTGATATGGGGATTTGAACCGGCGATCCCCGTGATAGAAGGCAATGGAATAGACCGCTACGCTACCTGGACGCCCACACAGAGAGAGTCTGACTTCTCCTTAATTTCTCTTTTTTCCCTACTTAGTGTAGTTTTGTTTGTGTTCAGGGGTGGTGTTTGGCGGAAAGTAAACCATGATTCTTGTTGGGCATGCCGTCCTTTGAGATGCCGTCCCTGTCTTTGAGCCATGTGGTGAGGGGTCGTACCGTGGCCCAGTACCACGGTGGAGCGGGTGCTGTTGGTGGTAGGAGAACAGGTGGGGCATGGAAACATCTCATATGCCTCACATAGGAATAAAGTGGCGGTTGTATCTATGAAGGAACAGGGGTTTGTCAACCAGCTCATAGAAAACGGCTTGCTCGTAAATGATGAGTTTACACTAGTTTCCCCGCTGGCGGTGCCTTCCACCCGGATCACCGTGTCCGGAGTCCCTCCTCTTATTTCCAGCGAGGCGCTGGCGCAAGAACTGACGCGCTGTGCAAGGTTTGCGAGTGGATTCCGGATGGTGAGTCTGGTCTGTAAGGACGCCAACTGAAGCATGTTCAGTCTCTGAGGAGACAAGTGTTCATGTATTTGGACTCTCCGACCCAAACCCTGGATGTCTCTTTCCGTGTTGGGCATGAAGAGGATTTTACATGGTGTAGCTCCGGGGGGGTATCACTTGTTTTGAGTGTGGAGATGTGGGTCACGAACAGATTGCTTGTCCCCACAGACAGCATGCAGCAGGGCCCACTGCAGCCGATGTGGCTGCCAGCGGGGAGGGGAGCAGCGGGCGCTTCCCAAGGCCTGCTCCTCCTGTACGGAGTAAGGCTGGAACAGAGATGCTCATGAGTCATTTTTTGCAAGTCCAAGTCCAAGTCTGAAGTTTCTTATGCTTGGAATGAGCGTTCTATCAACTGCTGCATGCCATCGGTCTGCTTTGAACACTGCATTGCTATATCTAAGGAATTCAAAGCATGTACTACATTATCATCACTCTGTTAACATACAGTGTCAGCACTGATTAGTTGTTCGGTATATTCATTCATTCCTTCATTCATCTTCACCTGCTTCTCCGGGGTCGGGTCGCGGTGGCAGCAAGCTAAGTAGGGCGCTCCAGATGTCCCTCTCCCCAGCAACGCCCTCCAGCTCCTCCTGGGGGATCCTGTAGTGGATTTTGTTATCCTTTTAATGGGCTCTTGCCCCAGCAACCCCTGGGAAGAATAATCATCGGACAGATATTGGAGCAAACAGAGAATCTTTAATGCATCTGCAGATGGAGAGTCATATAGTCACAGAGGTCAGTCTGTGAGGATATGCTCTAACTTGAGCTGGAGGCAGTGGGTTTTTATAGAGCAGTCCGTCGCGTCATACCCTACGTTTCCTGCATTAACCAAGGTGTTGTCTTACAACGGAATGCAGGAAAACATCTATGTTAATCATGTCCTGTGTCCGGTGTGTGTCTGTGGGTCCGTTACCCTTATCTTTGCTGTCCCAGGCCGGAGAGGCCCTCATGGTTTAGTGGCCATGTGTGTCCGCAGTGTGTGGGAGTTAGTGGCCATGTGTGTGTGTCTGCAGTGAGTGAGAAGTTTCATACACACAGAGAAGTGGAAAGCTACAGAGTACATACGGAGTGCACATGGAGTACAATTTGTACTCCACAATCCCAAGGCTTTCCCAGGCCAGATTGGACATGGAGTCCACCAAGAGGAAGGTGCCCAGGAGGCATCCTAATCAGATGCCCAAACTACCTCAATTGGCTCCTTTGAATGCGAAGAAGCAGCGGCTCTACTCCAAGCTCCCTCCGGATGTCCGAGCTCCTCACCCTATCTCTAAGGCTGAGCCCAGACACCCTACGGAGGAAACTCATTTCAGTCGCTTGTATCCGCGATCTCCCCCTTTCGGTCACTACCCAAAGCTCACGACCATAGGTGAGGGTTGGAACCAAGATGACTGGTATATTAAGAGCTTTGCCTTCCGGATCAGCTCCCTCTTCACCACGACGGTCCAGTACAACATCCACATCACTGCTGATGCTGCACCAATCCGCCTGTCAATCTCCCGCTCCATCCTACCCTCACACGTGAACAAGACCTCGAGATACTTGAAGTCCTTCACTTGTTTGGTATATGATCACTTTAAACAGGCTATTGCAATGCAATGTGAACCCCCCCCCCCCCACAAATAAAGCTTTCCTTTAAAGTTAATTAACTATTTTGCAATATTTTTTTGTTATTTTTTGTTCTGCACACACAGGCTACATGGTGTTGTTCATCTGTGTTGAGCGTCAGTTATCAAAGCGCATCAATTCTCAGTAATTTACTTATTGGCTGGATAGCACGCTGGATAGTGCAACAAAAACTGATAACAGATAATTTGCCAAGAACAAAACATATAACAATAATAAGTAATGATTTATGCACCCAATCAAGGCTCTTGCGTGTGAAGGGCTTTTTAAAATACTGAAAGGAAAACTCAGTGACATTGATCCAGGAGAGGGCATTATACTGGGTGGCGACTGGAGTTGTTGCACTGATTTTACTTTAGATAAGACTGGAGAGGAGCCACACCTTCAGTCAACTGGTTTGGTCGATGTGTGGAGGAAGAAACAGCCTACAGTTAGACGGTACACCTGGGTGAAAATATCAGATGGTCGAGTTAGTGCGGCTAGATGAGACAGACTTGATGAATCCTGTTCTTCCGCTGCTCGAGTTGTTAATTGTCAGATCCATCCTGATGCTTTTACAGACCATCATTTAGTTTTAATGGAGCTGATTTTATCTCCCGCTGGAAGAACCATATCTAATATTGGGTGATAATACAGTTATGGCTATGGCTGTTTTTCCTCCTTCTCGTTGTGATATCATGGCATAACTAGCCTAAGTTTTCAGGCCTCTGCTGCCTAGATCTGTCTCTGGGCCAGCAGTATTGGTATAACATGTTTACATGTAGGATTTCCCCTTTATTTTATGGTTCACTATTAACCTACACATCTTTCTTAGTAAGGCTGCCTTTCATTATTATGGACGGGCTTTAGGTTGATTTGCTACTAAAGGTTTTGGATGTTTACGAAAGAGGAAGTCGTGCCGAATCTTCTCAGAGCCGACCGTTCATCTGAGGTAGCACCGCCTGAGACGCAGAGGAACCGCTAGCAAGTTCCAAAGTCGTGGCTGAATATTCAGCTCATTTCGACAATGTGGATGAGGCATTTGAATTCGATGGCCGCCCGTTATTTATTTGAGCCAGAGTATATGCATGAAGAGCTCCTAGAGACCGAAGAGAGGGCGAGGACAAAGAGATGGGGGCAACGGGCAGAGGAGGGCGAACCGGCTTCTTTGGCTCGCAGAAGTCGTGGACTGAAACTGGCAATAGGTCACAGGAGTCATACGCGATCAGCAATCACCGGTTTCACATGCATATGGATATACAGTCGTATGGCCCGTCATCAGCAGAGGGCGTGGAGCAGCGACCGGGGCAGCTCGGAAGAGTGGGGTAATTGGCTGGATACAGTTAGGGAGAAAAGGGGGGAGGGGGTTGCATAATTTCGAGATAGAATAAAAATAGAGAAAACCAGCTGATTATTGAGAAAAGCTGCGTACTCGCCAGATGAAGATCACTTGGAAACAAAGTCCATCCTGTGATCCTTTTTAACAAAGTCTGCAAATGCCTGGTCGTACAGTTTGTCCTCCCCCCTTTTCTCCCCAATTGTACTTGGCCAATTACCCCACTCTTCCAAGCCGTCCCAGTCGCTGCTAACGACTAACATTTTCACAACTACAAGCAAAAACAAAAACCCTAAAAGTCTGATTCTAGTTTTGAACCATTTCCCCATACTGTCCCCTTCCACCACAGAAGAAGGTGGTGGATATACATATTGCAGAAAAACTATTCTACTAATTCCCCCCCTTTTCTCCCAAATTGTACCCGGCCAATCACCCCACTCTTCCGAGTCGTCCCGGTCGCTGCTCCACCCCCTCTACCGATCCGGGGAGGGCTGCAGACTACCACATGCCTCCTCCCATACATGTGGAGTCACCAGCCACTTCATTTCACCTGACAGTGAGGCGTTTCACCAGGGGGACGTAGCGCGTGGGAGGATCACACTATTTCCCCCAGTTGCCCCTCCTCGCCCCAAACAGGCGCCCTGACCGACCAAAGGAGGCGCTAGTGCAGCGACCAAGATGCATACCCACATCCGGCTTCTCACCTGCAGACATGGCCAATTGTGTCTGTAAGGACGCCCGACCAAGCCGGAGGTCACACGGGGATTCGAACCGGCGAGCCCCGTGTTGGTAAGCAACGGAATCGACCACTGTGCTACCCAGACGCCCCCGTACAGTTTGCCTTTTGACTTCAACTCCGTAAGAAGTTCTTTCTCGACTGAGATTAAAGCCAAGGCTGACAGACGAGCCTGTCCAGTGGAGTGTCGTGTAGTTTTTACCCCTCGGTGCTGAGAATGTTCTCTGCACAGAAGCTGTGGACACAGGGATGGTTAAGACCGGGCAAGTGAGAAGGTGGAGTTGGGGCATACTTTCCGTCAGTCCCTTTTGCCGGAGAAAGTGAGAGAGACCAGAAGGGTGCCGTCCTTCGATGTCAGACGTAGCATAGTTACACATAGCCCAGTCTTCAGAAGGCCTATGTCAGAAGTAGCACCCATAACTTTCCTCCGTCTCGTCTGAGGATAGAGCACGCTTTCTACACCCTGACCAGTAATCCGGACTCTTTCGGGGCTCTGTGGGGGTTAAGACAGGTTTTATGTTCACTGACGGAAGATGGTTCACTTGTTCTCAGTTCTTAATGTCATGTGTGTGTGTTTGACGGCACGGTGGCGCAGTGGTTAGCGCGGTCGCCTCACAGCAAGAAGGTCCTGGGTTCGAGCCCAGGAGTGGTCCGACCTTGGGGGTCGTCCCGGGTCGTCCTCTGTGTGGAGTTTGCATGTTCTCCCCGTGTCTGCGTGGGTTTCCTCCGGGGGCTCCGATTTCCTCCCGCAGTCCAAAGACAAGTAGGTCAGGTGGACCGGCCGTACTAAATTGTCCCTAGGTGTGTGTGTGTGTGTGTTAGTGATGCGTGGGTCGACCCACGACCCACTGGTCAGGCAGGTTCGGGTAAGCTTACTAGAAAGTAGTACGGGTTCGGGCGGGTGGGTCAGTAAAATGGCAAAGCAGTGTTCAGAGTAAGTTATAAGCAACTTACAGAAACCTTGCATGCTTTAGGCTACCCAGATAGCAGACACGTTTGGGCCTAATCTGGGGCACTTTTGGTACTTACGGCTCAGTTACGGCGCTGGCAACTGTTGCGTGGGCCTGGACTTGGGTTACGGCAAGTGTTTTGTGGGCCAGGTGTGGCTCAAAATGTAATGAACCGGGCTTGACTCGGGTTACGGCACATACTATGCGGGCCAGATGTGGCTGAGTTGAGGCAGCCACACTCACCCTGAGTCAACGCCGTCATTCAAGGCCGAATGTGGGCCGTAAGATAACGGCAGATGTGGGCCATGTTTGGGCCAAAGGTTCTTTCTTTTTGGTTAGAAAGGAGCGTTTGTGTGTGTGTGAGCAAAAGAGAAAGAGTGAGACAGAGTCGACATCTATAACAGGGGGTCTACTTGCTTTGCTGCTATTCAGCAATAAAGAATGCCGTTTGGGACGATTTGTGTGTTTATTTAGTGGCCTACACCCAAATGCTGTTCTGCTAAGGTATGTTTGCCTGGCGTCAGTGCTTAGCAACCACTACATGATGCTGGGCAACCAGCTCAAACACCAAACAGTGCAACACCGCTCACGCTGCTGCAGCCTGGGCTAAATGTAGCGGGTGGGGTCGGGTTCAGGTGAGTAAATAACGCATATTTTAGCGGGTGGGGTGGGTCTTCGGGGTGTGAGAAAACATCGATACGCTTGAGTGTCGTGATGTTATCTTTTGTGATACTGCATCGATTCTCAAAACCACTGTATGGATTTTTAATTGTTTACATGTGAAGGTTCGTGACAACATGTTGTGTTGTGTGTAACCCCACGACCCCTAGATAGCAGTGTTGTCGTCTATCTTCAGCCATTTGACTCTTCCACTGCAACACAGCGACGTAAACTGAGACAGGAAGTAGCATAAGCACAGCGGACACAGGCCTATGACATCACAATACATCACCTGTCTTACAGTATCACAATATATCACCATATACTGACCATTTGAGTTTAATTACTTGGGGTCAACTGTCCAAAGTAACGGGGAGTGCAGTAGAGAGGTGAAGGAGAGAGTGCAGGCAGGGTGGAGTGGGTGGAGAAGAGTGTCAGGAGTGATGTGTGACAGAAGGGTACCAGCAAGAGTTAAAGGGAAGGTTTACAAGATGGTAGTGAGACCAGCTATGTTATATGGTGTGGAGACAGTGGCACTGATGAAAAGACAGGAGGTGGAGCTGGAGGTGGCAGAGATGAAGATAAGATTTTCATTGGGAGTGATGAAGAAGGACAGGATTAGGAAGGAGTATATTAGAGGGACAGGTCAGGTTGGACGGTTTGGAGACAAAGCAAGAGAGACAAGATTGAGATGGTTTGGACATGTGTGGAGGAGAGATGCTGGGTATACTGGGAGAAGGATGCTGAATATGGAGCTGCCAGGGAAGAGGAGAAGAGGAAGACCAAAGAGGAGGTTTATGGATGTGGTGAGGGAGGACATGCAGGTGGCTGGTGTGACAGAGGAAGATGTAGAGGACAGGAAGAGACGCAAACGGATGAGCCGCTGTGGCGCCCCCTAACGGGAGCAGCCGAAAGTAGTAGATTGACTGGTAACCCCTGTATCGTGATACGTATCGTACAGCAAAGTAGTGCCAGAGTTTCACCCTTCATGCTGCATGTGTGTGTGTGTGTGTGTGTGTGTGTGTGTGTGACAGGGAGGGTTTTTGTGATTGGATGGCGCTGCAGTAATCCTGCCTGAGGATTTGCTGTTTCAGCTGCTGTGTAAATAAAAGCTGTTTTAAAAGACTCTCTCTCTCTCTCTCTCTCTCTCTCTCGTTCTCATTCCAGTACACCCTGGCCACGGACACCTTCCAGCTCGGCTACACGGAAGATGGACATTGTAAAGGAGAGGTGGATCGCTCGCTCCCACACCCTCAGCGGCTGGTCTGGGACATTCCCACAGAGGTACAGACATCTGCATGTCCCTGCTTTCCCCTCGCTGGCAAAATTCCTTTTGCTTTGTTGTGGTCTAAACTGGCCCAGGCTTGCCAAGAAGGCATACGCATCAAGATCCTTTGAAAGATAAGTGGGCCCCGAATCAGACCGTGTACTGTAGCATAGTAGTGATGAAAGTCTGACCCGGCTTTGGCACACACCGTGTTTGATTTGTTTTGCAAACGCAAAATAAAATAACGATGTACAGCTGGGCCAGGTCCAGCCTACACACCCCGTGAATGTTTCCGTGGTCCCAGCACAGAGGTGGACCGGGACTGTGTTGCCGTGTGAGTTTTTCTTTTATGAACCACACTAGAATTATGATTTAATGACTTTATATTGAAATAATTTTGCATGCTACAAGTTAAGCAACTACTTTTCTTTTTTTTTTTGTGGATTTCCCCCCCTTTTTCTCCCCAATTGTACCCATCCAATTACCCCACTCTTCCCGAGCCGTCCCGGTCTCTGCTCCACCCCCTCTGCCGACCGAGGGAGGGCTGCAGACTACCACATGCCTCCTCCCATACATTTCACCTGACAGTGAGGAGTTTCACCAGGGGGGACGTAACGCGTGGGAGGATCACACTATTCCCCCCCAGTTCCCCCTCCCCCCCGAACACGCGCCCCGACCGACCAGAGGAGGCGCTAGCTGTGGACTGTTGATACAACTGTGACATATCCTATACAGCAAAATGTAACCGATCTTAATAGACTTAAATCATCTACGCATTTTTTTTCTTTTTTGTAAAATAGCTATTTTGTCCCAATATTAGACATACTATGACATCCATTCCTGTAGCCATGGCAGCATTAAGCTATGTTATCAAAGTTATCATTTACGGATAGTTATCATTTAACAATATCATAAATGGACTTTCCTTCCATAAGTTAGTATATCTTATAACTGAAGAAAAGTCTTCCAAAAACAATAACTTCTCTCTAGTAACTGACCCTTCATTGTTTTGGGAAAATAATGCAGATAACAATCAAGCAAGCAATGTTTTATTTATATAGCACTTTTTTAAAACACACAGACCAAGCTACAAACGAAACAAACAGAAGGCAGGGATGGGGATCTGTAAAAAGGCTTGCCTGAAAAGATGGGTTTTTAGAAGCCACTTAAAACAGTCCAAAGATTCAGCGAATCTAATGGATTGGGGAAAATTATTCCAGAGTTTGGGGCTAAAACTGCAAAGGTGAGGTTGCTTCTTTGTTTTGGAGTTGGGGTGAGGGATGGATAAAAGACCGAGGTTTGAGGATCTGCTGAAGAGGAACTGGTCCTCTTCAGCAGAGCTGAAATCAGCAGGTGCTGCTGCACTGAATGGATCTGTCACCCAGTCATACTCAGCACTGTTGTTTGGGAAGTATTTTTGAAAGAATCCTCTCAGGGAAGAGATGTGCTCCTTAAGACATGAAATCACTGTGGTGGCTCCAGAATCACTGGTTTCAACACATTCACTCAGATTCTCAAAGAAATCAGTATTTCTATGACCCCTCCATTTATCTATACCTCTAACATTACCATTCTCTCTCTCTCTCTCTCTCTCTCTCTCTCTCTCTCTCTCTCTCTCTCTCTCTCTCTCTCTCTCTCTCTCTCAATACACACTTTCTTCCTCCTTAACACACAGACACACAACACACCACAGCACTCATTGTGCCCATAAACCAGCCTGGTACACATGGGATGGAAGCCATTGAGTTCTGCTTGGAAACTCACTCCTTAAAATTGCGTTTTACATTTGTGCATGAACGAGCTGTACCGTGGTCTCTAGCTTTAATACCTCTGGCACTTGAGGGGGCAATGGGAAATATTTCTGCTTCCCTGAAACATAGTAAGATGATTAGTAAGTGTCAGTCGGGGTTGCTGAGTTGTGTCAAATTTAACAAAATAAATAACTCATACCAATCATGAAGATTATGAACTAGGGCTTAGCGGTCCACGGTGGTGTAGCGGTCTAAGCATCGGCTTTGTGTCGAGGCAGTTGCCCACTGGAGACCGGGGTTCACGCCCCGGTCTCGTCAGATCCGACTATGGCCGGACTTGATGAAGCGGCAATAATTGGCATCGCTGTCTTCGGGAGGGGGGCGGAGTCGGCTTGTGTTCGTCACATGAATGTGTCTCTGTGTGTGTCGGAAAAAGCAGTGGTTCGGCCTGGAGTCGCCTTGTCGTGGAAGTGGCGAGGCGTCTCCTTCGAGACTGCCGGCCAAAGAGATGCAGTTGGCGAACACATGCAGTACGAGGGCGGGTGTTTTGAACTAAAATAGGGAGCGATTGGCCACTAAATTGGGAGAAAAAAGGGAAAAATAATAAATAAATAATAATAAAAAATAGGGCTTAGCAATATTGCCAAAATCAAATATCTCAATATACCTCGATGTGTATAATCAGTGATATTTTTGTGGCTGACTATTGCCACTTTCATAAAATATTTGCAGACTAGAGCTGTGAACGAATGCCAAAAATAGGCCTCGAACGAATAACGAATATTACACACTGAGGTTCGAATGGCATTCGAATACCTTGAATTTGCATATCACCCCCAAAAATCAATACAGAGAGAGTAAGTCTATTGTAGCCCGTGTTTTTATTAACAGCATATTTATGACAACATACAACTCCAGCACATTGTCCGCACATATTAGTCCAAAAACTGTTGTTGAGCACCCCTAAACATAAAATAAATCTGACTAGGAAAAGGCCAGATGATGTTAACTAGGGCCTACTCTAAGTAACATACAAGTAAAATAAATCTGACTAGGAAAAGGCCAGATGGTGTTAACGAATTTACCGTAAGTAACATAGGCATAGTAAATTATCCATGACCCACGGGGCTTAAAAAAATAAAATCAAGAGTCCTACTCACTGTAGTAGTATAAGAAGTTGTGCTAATAGTGGTTTGCGAGAAAAACCAAAGCGTCCACGTGTTCAGACTCGAGAGCGCTCCTTTTTTTGGTGACTATGTTTCCCGCATCAGAAAAGACACGCTCAGAGCGCACGGATGTCCCTGGCACGGCGAGGTATCTCTGAGCCATCTTCCCGAGGTGTGGATATATTCTCTCTTCGATTTTCCCATTAACAGCCCAAAACCCAAAGAATTTCCATACGTAACTTCTCAGATGTTGTGGAGTATGAATGACTCTCGCAGGAGATGTGCTAGTGCTAGTGCTAGCACTTGGGTCACAGCCAACGTTCTTCTCGGATTCCGCCATTTCCTGTGTTCTATGAGCCCGCCCGCTCGGCGTGGGAACTGACAAGAGCTTTTTAATTTCCGGTTTTACTACGGATGTAGGCTATGCTTATTTTCATAAAATACGTTTCACGAAACCATCATTTATTTCCATTTAAACGTGTGTGCATTAATAATAATAATATTAATAAGGGGGAAAAATATATTACAAAAAAATCGAATTTCATATTTTCATATTCAAATTCGAATATTATTACCATAATTCGAATGTACATTCGAATTTCAAATGCTATCTGACAGGCCTATTGCACATTAGAAAATGTTGATTAATGATCATTAGTAATGTGGGCTATGCTGTTTGCGGATGACATTGTGATCTGTAGTGAGAGTAGGGTGCAGGTGGAGGAGAGCCTGGAGAGGTGGAGGTATGCACTGGAGAGAAGAGGAATGAAAGTCAGTAGGAGCAAGATGGAATACATATACCTGAACGAGAGGGAGGACAGTGGAATGGTGAGGATGCAAGGAGTAGAGGTGACCAAGGCATATGAGTTTAAATACTTGGGGTCAACTGTCCAAAGTAACGGGGAGTGCAGGAGAGAGGTGAAGAAGAGAGTGCAGGCAGGGTGGAGTGGGTGGAGAAGAGTGTCAGGAATGATGTGTGACAGAAGGGTACCAGCAAGAGTTAAAGGGAAGGTTTACAAGATGGTTGTGAGACCTGCTATGTTATATGGTTTGGAGACCGTGGCACTGATGAAAAGACAGGAGGTGGAGCTGGAGGTGGCAGAGATGAAGATGATAAGATTTTCATTGGGAGTGATGAAGAAGGACAGGATTAGGAACGAGTATATTAGAGGGACAGCTCAGGTTGGACGGTTTGGAGACAAAACAAGAGAGGCAAGATTGGGATGGTGTGGACATGTGTGGAGGAGAGATGCTGGGTATACTGGGAGAAGGATGCTGAATATGGAGCAGCTGGAAGTAGTCGCAGTAGTAGTAGTAGTAGTAGTAATGTGGATATGATGATCAAGCAGGTAGAGACATTCATTGCACATTTCACTAAAACAGTGGAATAAGTTCAGAAAATAGTCTCACTTTACTGTAATGTAGCCTTTAAGACCAAGGAATGTTCGGTTATATCACCATATTTCCAGAACCACAATCCCACAACACATCTGGTCTCATATGACAATATCCATATTCTATCCAGATACTAACCTCATCTATTTTTGGCTATCATGAAAAACAACCATGAAGAATGATGGCAAACCTTGGCACCTTGTGGCAAGAGGCTTCTCTGACTGCTTCTTCAACTTTTTGCTTTTGTATAACATTGATGAAATTGTGTCAACCTGTCTGAGCTTCCTAGCTCCTAGTCCAGGTTCTGCTTCTCTTGTGGTTTGACTGCTGATAAGTACTTTTTGCTGATCTCTTGCTTGACTTTTTATCGTCTACCCTGCTTTGTTTTGATTTTATGCTGTCCGATACAGCGCTGCTTGTTTTTTACCGTGTTCTGTAAGGTGTCCTTGAGTGCTCTGAAAGGCGCCCACAAATAACATGAATTATCCTTATTGTTATTCTTATTATTACCCTCATACATATCCTGCACCACTCTTACATAATTCTCTGCCGTCCCCACTTCCTCATTCAATACCACACGTCCTCTCTCGGCACCCTGTCATATGCTTTATCTAAAACCACAAAGACACAATGTCACTTCCTTCTGCCCTTCTCTATAGTTCTCCATCAACACTCTCAAAGCAAACATCACATCTGTGGTGCTCTTTCGTGGCATGAAACTATACTGCTGCTCGCTGATCATCACTTCTCCTCTTAACCTAGCTTCTTCTACTACTCTTTCTCATCACTTCATGCTGTGGCTGCAACTTTATACTTCTGTAGGTACTACAGAAGATTGTGTTCATCTACCTAAAACTCAACTGCCATCTCTTCTAAACACCTCCACGCCTCCACAAGCATGTCATTTGTACCAACCGCCTTTCCACTCTTCATCCTCTTTATAGCTGCCCCCACTTGCCTCTTGCTAATCCATCGCACTTCCTGATTCACTATCCCCACATCATCCAACCTTCTCTCGCTGTCATTGTCTTCATTGTGAGAATAAAGATGGCGCCGCGAATTCATGTTTGCAGCGGCCTCGCCCAGTACCGGTGTGGGAAGATGGCGGTGTGAACTTACGTTTGTGGTGGCCTCACCCAGTATAGTCCATGCAGTGTCTTTGTCCACGTCTGCACCTAAGTTTGTGTCTTCGTTCGATGGCTGGGAGAGCTGGCGCTGGATCAGCAGGGAGAGCTTGGTCTGCTGCGCCCGGTGGGCTCAGGGACCACGGCCCTGCCTGGAGCTGCACCCAAGGAGGAAACACCGAGGGCGGTCTGACAGGACGCGGAAGTGGGGCAGGCTAAGCTAACTGCTAGCCCATGCAGACCGGCAGTTCCGATAACTCCGAGGGCGGCCTGGCGGTGGCCTTGACTGTGTTTTTGGTGTCACGTGGAGTGCGGGGAGGTTTGTCGAAGTTGTCTGGCTGGGAGAGCTGGCGTTGGATTGGCTGAGGGAGCGCTTGGTCTGCTGCGTCTGGTGGGCCCATGGACCACGGCCCTGCCTGGAGCTGCGCTCGAGGAGGAAACACCGAGGGCGTTCTTACAGGATGCGGAAGCGGGACAGGCTAAGCTAACTGCTAGCCCATGCAGACCGACAATGCCGACAGTCATCCTGGCATTTGCATTTAAAAAAAATTTTTTTTTTTTTTTGATATGTTGGATATATATGTTTTGTAGTTTGGATATATGTGTTTTTGTAGCTTGGGTATGTGTTTTTGTCTTTGTGTTGCTCTGCTGTGGGCTGGGGGAACGATATTTCGTTCATGTGCACAAGTGCATGGAATGAAATGACAAATATGTGTTCCTTATTCCTGATTCATCAGCCCCTCGACGGGCTCCTTCCCCTTTCTCAACACACTCTCCTCGCTTGTCAGCACATTCTACGAAATAAACGCTACTCACCTGATTTGTTGGGTTTCTCTTTTTGAAAACATGCTCGCTTGCCGTTCACGCTCAAAAACGAACAGCTGGGAGCTGCAGCGAGCGAGCAGGTTTGCGGTTAGATGTTCAGTCGTGCCATCACATTTCCTGCGTCATCAAGCCTTTAGTCCACTTCTTATTTTTGAATCGTCGTGTGACAGAGCCCTCTCGTCTTTTGTTTGCCGAGCTCTGGCGTCTCATGAGGACAAGAGCCTTTTTCTCAGTGCTCTGGGACTCACACCTTGGCTTCCACTTTCTTTTCATTTTCTACTGTTGTTTCCCCCCTTTCCATGCCCCCACCCTGCCACGTCAGCACACCAACAAGAAAGACCAATATGCTTGAATTGGCAGGGCTTTTGGTGGCGGATTCCAGTTTCTATTTCTGTGCCAGCTGGAATGGCAGACGGCCAGGTCGTTAATCGGTGTTGTTCAAAAACCATTCAAAACTCAGAACACGTATTATAATAAAATGATCCTCAGTTATTTTTAAATACGGTCGGTGAATAAATGCAATGTGAAATAGAACAAGATATAATAACAACAGAATCAGCAACACTTTATTTGGCATTTCATTTCATGCACTTCCCCACATGATATGAAATGAAATGTCAAATGTCGTTTCCTCCAGCCCACCACAGTGCAACACAAAGACAAAACACACATATCCAAACTAACACATATATCTAAACTAAACAACAACAACAAAAAAATCACTGTCCAGGAGAACCAACAGCAGCCAGGATGACTGTCGGAACTGCCGGTCTGCATGGGCTAGCAGTTAGCTTAGCCTGCCCCGCTTCCGCGTCCTGTCAGACCGCCCTCGGTGTTTCCTCTTCAGGCTCAGCTCTGGTCAGGGCCGTGGTCCTTGGGCCCACAGGACGCAGCAGACCAGGCTCCCTAAGCCGATCCGACTCCAGCTCTCCCAGCCAGACACCTTCAGCACAGCTCCCCGCACTCCACACGACACTAAGAACAGTCAAGGCTAGGCGAGGCCGCGCCAGACCACCCTCAGTGTTATCGGAACTGCTGGTCTGCATGGGCTAGCAGTTAGCTTAGCCTGCCCCGCTTCCGTGTCCTGTTGGACCGCCCTTGGCATTAACCTCCTTGGGCACAGCTGGGCCCACAGGACACAGCAGACCAAGCTCTCTCAGCCAATCCAGTGCCAGCTCTCCCAGCCATTAAACAAAGACAAACTCGCAGGGTGGACAAAGACACTGCATGGACGGTACTGGGTGAGGCTGCTGCAAACGTAAATCCGCGCCACCATCCTCTCACTCCGAAGCGGTTAAGTGCTAATTTCGATTTGTTGACCTTCGTCGATCGTTCAGATTTTCTACAGTCTTCTACGGGCATGGGTGTGATCGTTCAGCCAGGGGAAGGCCATTTGATTTTTGTTTCCTAGTTTTAAATTGTGCGATTTGGTTGAGGATCGGCAGCACGGTGGCGCAGTGGTTAGCACAGTCGCCTCACAGCAAGAAGATCCTGGGTTCGAGCCCCGGGGTAGTCCAACCTGGGGGGTCGTCCCAGGTCGTCCCGTGTGGAGTTTGCATGTTCTCCCCATGTCTGCGTGGGTTTCTTCCAGGTGCTCCGGTTTCCTCCCACAGTCCAAAGACATGTAGGTCAGGTGAATCGGCCGTACTGAACTGTCCCTAGGTATGAATGTGTGTGTGTGTTTGTCGGCCCTGTGTGATGGCTTGGCGGCCTGTCCAGGGTGTCTCCCCGCCTGCCGCCCAATGACTGCTGGGATAGGCTGCAGCATCCCCGCGACCCTGAGAGCAGGATAAGTGGTTCGGAAAATGGATGGATGGATGGTTGAGGATGGCTAGGCGGTGATCACTGAATGAATCGAACAGTGTATCTGGGTTGAGAGGGGGTGTAGAGGGATTAAAGGATCACAAAATTGAACTGAGAATGTGAGAGTGTGTTTTAAGATGGCGACTAGGAACACAGAGCTGGAGTGGAACTTTAAAAACAACAGCCTTACGGTCAGTTACGAGCATGGCCACCAGATTAAGACCCTCGACAGAAACCAGATGAGAGTAGAACATCTAAAATGTGGTCCCTTTAACGGACTGAATGAGGTTGAAGGAGTCTATAAGATCTACCGAATGTGAAGTCAGGGAACGGGAAGGACAACACACGTGCATATTAAAATCACCAAGAATAAGCACACTGTCATATTTAGGCATGGCAATACATAGAAGCTCAGAAAACTCAGAAATAAAACTAGCTGAATTAGGGGGTCTGTAAATCCAGATGCGGAGTAAAGGGGGGGGGCAGTGGTTAAAAAACATAAAACCTGCAAGGAGATAAGATTAACAGTCACAGGGATGTCACGTAAAACCTAACTTATAAAAAAACAGCTAGGCCACCCCCTCTTCCAGAGGGCCTGGGAATATGGAAACAGGCAAAATCGGGGGGTGGGGGGCTCAATCAGGGGAACAGTGTCTCCTGGGGACAGCCGGTCTCGGTCATCATAAAAAAGTCCAGATTATTAGAAACAATGTCGGCCCTGTGTGATGGCCTGGCGGCCTGTCCGGGGTGACTCCCCGCCTGCCCCCCAATGAATGCTGGGCTAGGCTCCAGCACCCCCGTGAGCCTGAGAGCAGGAGAAGTGGTTTGGATGATGGATGGATGGACTTATTACCAAGAGCTCTCACATTCAAGAGGCCACAGTTGTTTGGTGTCGGAGCAGAGTGAGAAGCAAATGGGACGTCAACTGCAGATATTTACTGCGGCTATTCGGTTGTTGGTGTTTCTACTGTTAGATATGTGGTACGGATGAGAGGCCCGGTGCCTAGCCGAATGGGACACATCCCGGTGAGAGGGTTCGTAACAGATGAGGCCAATGGGGGGGGGGGTCAGCGGGGGAAGCGGTGCTGTGTGGTGCCAACATAGGTGGAAGCTGAGGTTCCGGGAGGGAAGCGTGGGGTGTAAACAGCGAGTCACATGGAGAAATCAGAAGGCAGCGGCGGCGACGATGCGAGACGCAGAGGACACGAGGAAAACGGACGTCTAAAATGGGCCGTCCGAGTTGGGTGTCCGGGTAGCGTGGCGGTCTATTCCGTTGCCTACAAACATGGCGGTCGCCGGTTTGAATCCCCGTGTTACCGCCGGCTTGGTCGGGCGTCCCTAGATGAACCCAGTTATAAGTGGACGGATGGATTTGTTAGTGGAGTAACAGATGGTGATGTAATGCATGGCTCGTATGGTGACGAAAAACAGTGAAAAGTCAGTTAGTATGGAAAATGATGATTAAAAGTTTTGGAAAAGTCATGGAGATTGACTAAAGCAACATCATCTCTATTATAGATTTGATTGACCAATTAAAGTAACACACATTCACACCTATGGACAATTTAGTACGGCCAATTCACCTGACCTACATGTCTTTGCACTGTGGGAGGAAACCAGAGCACCTGGAGGAAACCCACACAGACACTGTTAGCACGGTCGCCTCACAGCAAGAAGGTCCTGGGTTCGAACCCCGGGGTTGTCCAACCTTAGGGGCGGTCCTGGGTCATCCTCTATGTGGAGTTTGCATGTCTGTATATGACTATTTGTATGAAAACCTGAACAAGGCGACACGGTGGCACAGTGGTTAGTGCGGTCGCCTCACAGCAAGAAGGTCCTGGGTTCGAGCCCCAGGGTGGTCCAACCTTGGGGGTCTTCCTGGGTTGTCCTCTGTGTGGCCCTGTGATGGCCTGGCGGCCTGTCCAGGGTGTCTCCCTGCTTGCCGCCCAATGACTGCTGGTATAGGCTCCAGCATCCCTGCGGCCCTGAGAGCAGGATGAGCAGGTCGGAGAAGGGACAGATGGATGGTCGGATAATGGATGGATGGATGGTCGGATGATGGATGGATGTTGGATGGATGGTTAGGTAATGGATGGATGGATGGATGGATGGATGGATGGATGGTCAGATAATGGATGGATGGATGGATGATGGATGGATGGTCGGATAATGGATGGATGGATCTTGGATGGCTGGTCAGATAATGGATGTTCGGAGAATGGATGGATGGATGGTCGGATAATGGATGGATGGATGGTCAAATAATGGATGGATGGATGGATGATGGATGGATGGATGATCGGATAATGGATGGATGGATGGTCAGAGAATGGGTGGATGGATGGTCAGATAATGGATGGATGGATGGTCGGATAATGGATGGATGGATGGATGGTTGGATAATGGATGGATGGTCAGATAATGGATGGATGGATGGTCGGATAATGGATGGATGGATGGATGGTCAGATAATGGATGGATGGATGGTCGGATAATGGATGGATGGATGGTCAGATAATGGATGGATGGTCAGATAATGGATGGATGGATGAATGATGGATGGATGGATGGTCGGATAATGGATGGATGGATGGTCGGAGAATGGATGGATGGATGTTGGATGGCTGGTCAGATAATGGATGGTCGGAGAATGGATGGATGGAAGTGAACAAGGGACAGCTAAAGCTGGACGACGAACATAAACTGGTTGTTTTTGTGAGGCAGCCATGAAGGACCTGAGCAGCGTTCCCACAGCAGACATGAGGGACACCAGAGCGTCGGCGTCCATAACTAGCTGCCAGCGACTGCGGCCAGTGCCGACAGGGAACCAGACACACGGTCTTAACGCTCGCTGCTCGGGGGATTATTTATTTCCTCCACGCTTGTAGTGAAAGAAGTAAGAATAAATGTCCCAGACAAAGAGGTGAGAAACCAGACCTTCCCTTATTAGCGCACCGAAATCTGCACACGGTGCAGGTTTCGGTGTGCTAAAGTTCTGTTTATAACCAGAAGGCAAACACTCTGACCAAACCAGTTGTCTCTTTAGGGCCAACGCACAATTCTAAGTAAGTCTTTGGGCCAACGCACAATTCTAAGTAAGCCTTTAGAGAACAATAACTGTGTCAGTAGAGCTGTGGCGAGGAGGCGTAGGTTTCTGCTTACGCTTTTTTTGGATCGGGAACTGGTCGCACGTGCTTCTTGGTGCTGTTCTGGCAGTGTCATCAGACTCTCTGGAAAGTTCCCTGGAGCATGGAACATGTCATTTGCATGCCGCCGTTAATTTAATCATGGATCTAATACACAATTTTTGAGTCCCATGTGCACGTGGAAAAAATATTTTATTTCTGTACCAAACGCATAAAGCCAAAAAAACCCAACTTTTTTTTGGGGGGGGGGGTTGTGCCTTTTTCTCCCCAGTTGTACATGGCCAATTACCCCGCTCTTCCAAGCCGTCCCGGTCGCTGCTCCACCCCCTCTGCCGATCCGGGGAGGGCTGCAGACTACCACCCCAGATAGCATCTGGATGTGGGCCACTTCAGGCAATGATGCAGCACTGGCGGCCTTCTTCTGGCCCTGACAAAACGGATGTGAGCCTGAAGTGGCCCACATGTATAACAGCAAATATGGCCCAAATATGCCCAATCACATGTGGGCCTTTTTTGGCAAAGATGCGGTGCTCTGGGCAACATGTGATCTGGATGTGACCCTGAAGTGGCCCGGGGTGGTAAATGATGAATACGGCCCAAATATCACAAATATGGCCACCTGTGGCAAATATGTGCCACATGCAGCATTGCTATGGCTTGGTTCTGGCCCAGATCTGGCAAACAGGAGCGGACCGCCCAAGTGCCATCACTCCACACGGTATGTGGGCCGGATGAAAGTGTCGGTGTGGGACGGGTCCGGGCCGCAGTGTATTCAATTCCTCTTGTAATTACAGGGACTAGATTCTGATTGAGGTGGTGCAGTGGTTAGCGCAGTCGCCTCACACCAAGAAGGTCCTGGGTTCGAGCCCAGGAGTAGTCCAACCTTGGGGGTCGTCCTCTGTGTGGAGTTTGCATGTTCTCCCCGTGTCTGTGTGGGTTTCCTCCGAGGGCTCCGGCTTCCTCCCACAGTCCAAAGACCTGTAGGTCAGGTGAATCGGCCGTACTACGTTGTCCCCAGGTGTGTGTGTGTGATGGCCTGGCGGCCTGTTCAGGGTGTCTCCCCGCCTGCCGCCCAATGACCGCTGGGATAAGCTCTGGCATCCCCGCAACCCTGAGAGCAGGATAGGCGGTTCGGATGATGGATGGATGGATTGTGATTGAAGTCGGAGGCATGAGGGGTTTCTGTGTGTTTCTGTCACATGTCCAAAGTGCCACCGTACCAGTCAAGAATTGAATTCACTGATTGTGATCAAAGTGTACAATACAAGAGTCAGGCCACCGTGTGTGTGTGTGTGTGTGTGCGGGGTGAAGAAGAAGAGAGAGAGAGAATCAGCCCTGGTGTGTAACGTTAGTGGTATGCTGCTGGAACGAAGCCGAGAATTTTGAAATTTTGCTTGTACGACAAAACCTTAACAGTCTCGCAGGAGGAAGTGTTCCGCTTCCTGGCTGCTCCTTTATTTCAGTAAAGGGTGCAGCAACAGTGCTGCTTTGTAAGCCTCAAGTCCACAAGTGGAAGGCTGTTCTGTCAGGGCTTTAAACAGTGGTCCATCACACCACCTTTCCAGACTTCCAAGCACCCTGTCAAGTGTCACGTTAACCCGTCTGGTATTATGCGTCGGTCTGTACGTGGGTATGTTATCCGTAGAGCCGGGCCACACATAGATATGGTGCTGATGTGGTGACATGGTGTGGGATTGTGGTTCTGGTAATATGGTGATATAACTTAACACTGACGCGAGTTTCCTCCGTAGGGTGTCTGGGCTCAGCCTTGGAGATAGGGTGAGGAGCTCAGACATCCGGAGGGAGCTCGGAGTAGAGCCGCTGCTCCTTCGTGTCGAAAGGAGCCAGCTGAGGTGGTTCGGGCATCTGATCAGGATGCCTCCTGGGCGCCTTCCTTTGGAGGTTTACCAGGCACGTCCAACTGGGAGGAGACCCCGGGGTAGACCCAGAACTCGCTGGAGGGACTACATGTCCAATCTGGCCTGGGAACACCTTGGGATCCCCCAGGAGGAGCTGGAGGGCGTTGCTGGGGAGAGGTATGTCTGGAGTGCCCTACTTAGCTTGCTGCCACCACGACCCCACCGTTGAGAGCCGCTGATGATGAATGAATGAACTTAACACTAGATCGACCGGGATTTCACTCCTACCTAAAACGACCATGGGTGGTCAAAATGACCGCCGGTTTTTAAACTCTATATTGTGTCAAGATAAATACGCAGTTGAGATATTAATGTACTGCATATGTTAGCATGTCTGTTAGGAAACGACTGACGCCAAGATTATCATCTTAACAACTTTAATACTATTTCTAAACAATTGAAACTTCAGAGAGACGTGGTGGAACTTGAATAGCGAAGTTGAAATAGTGAAAATATTACCTGAGAAACAAAATGGAAAACACATATCACTAATCTAACAAACGTAACGAGGCTATAACACGTGACATGTAGAAAAAATAAATGAAACGGGCGTCCGGGCAGCATAGTGGTCTATTCTGTTTCCTACCAACACGGGGATCGGCGGTTCGAATCCCCGTGTTACCTCCAGCTTGGTCGGGCGTCCCTACAGACACAATGGGCCGTGTCTGTGGGTGGGAAGCCGGATGTGGGTATGTGTTCTGGTCGCTGCACTAGCGCCTCCTGTTGTCGGGGCGCCTGTTCGGGGGGGGACTGGGGGGGAATAGCGTGATCCTCCCACGTGCTGCGTCCCCCTGGCAAAACTCCTCGCTGTCAGGTGAAAAGAAGCGGCCGGTGACTCCACATGTATGGGAGGAGGCGTGTGGTGGTCTGCAGCCCTCCTGGATCGGCAGAGGGGGTGGAGCAGCGACCGACACGACTGGGAAGATGGGGTAATATTGGCCAAATAGAATTGGAGAGAAATGACTGTGAGCGGTCATTTTGACCGCCACGGTTTTTAAACTGTATAGTCTGTCAAGATGAATACCCAGTTGAGATATTAACGCATTAGATATGTCAGTATGTCTGTCAGGAAACGACCGACACCAAAATTAACATTTTAACAACTTCTAGTTAAATTTTTCAACCAATTTAAAATGGCCGCTGTCCAAAGTCTGTAAATACTGCAAGGCCTCGGTGGTGGTAGTCATGGTGCGTCTGAAACGGCGTCTGTAACCAGACGTGTTGGAAATAATCGAAAATCAAGTTCAGACCATTTCTCGTTACTGGAGGACGCGAGGGTGTTTTTTGCATCGCACCATCGGGTTTGGGACTGCGCTGAATGTTAGTACGTTTACTGGTTTAGATGCACGCTCAGGAATCCAGGTCAGAACGTGAAAGGAGGCTGAATCGGTTCATCTGGATACAATGTTTATTAACGGATACGTTTCATCACTCATCAAAGTTGCCTTTTCAGCCGTGTTAGTCCACATTGTATCCAGATGAGCCAGATGTAATCCTCTTCGTTGACTGGTTTACCGTGGTGGGAATGTGGGGAATGCAACATGCTGTCGTTCAGTTGAGTGTGTTTCCGTGAACACAGCCAATGTCTGAAAATGAGCCACCGAGCCTCAGTTGGTGGGACGAGTGGCTGTAGGGACGACTGCACAGCATGAGCTGCTGTACGGAGGATCTGTCCTACGTTAGCTGAGCTCCTGTCACACACACCATGGCCAAATGCACTTTCAATACAATAGGCTGTGAAGGACTTTTTTTTGGGGGGGGGGTCCATCTAACCATCCATCCATCCATCCATCTAACCATCCATCCATCCATCCATCTATCCATCCATCCATCCATCCATCCATCCATTGTCCAAACCGCTTATCCTGCTCTCAGGGTGGCGGGGATGCTAGAGCCTATCCCAGCAGTCATTAGGTGGCAGGCGGGGAGACACTCTGAACAGGCCGCCAGATCATCACAGGGCTGGGGTGGGGGGGTGGGGGTTCCCCATAAAATCCATTTCAGCCATGAAGGGAAGATTGTGGTGGTACCCTTTATTTATTTATTTTCCAACCCAATTGTACTTGGCTAGTTACCCCACTCTTCTGAGCCGTCCCGGTCTCTGCTCCACCCCCTCTGCCGATCCAGGAGGGCTGCACACCACCACATGCCTCCTCCCATACATGTGGAGTCGCCGGCCGCTTCTTTTCCCCTGACAGTGAGGAGTTTCACCAGGTAGACGTAGCATGTGGGAGGACCACGCTGTTCCCCCCAGTTCCCCCTCCCCCTCCCAGACAGGTGTCCCGACCGACCAGAGGAGGCGCTAGTGCAGCGACCAGGGCACATACCCACATTTGGGTTCCCGAGCAAGCCGCAGGTGACACGGGGAATTCGAACTGGCGATCCCCGTGTTGGTTTTGCAACAGAATAGACCTGTAGCGGACTAGACCGTGGTGCCCTTGATTTGTTATGTGTGTGGCGGTGAGTTTACAGCCCGACTCTGAGGAGCCTCATTTGTTTCCCGGACTAACATGCTGGGGGTCAAATCGAGCTCAGTAGATAAAGATTTGTAATCTAAAGGGTTTTCTGAGCCAAGAAGGCTCCAAGTCCTCTCCCTTGTCTCACACCTCTGGCTCTGTGGTATTTGAAGTTGTGGGTTTCCCCACTGGGCGGCAGGCCGGCCCGTGCTGCTGCTGTCCCAGACCGAGATTTCAGTCAGTTATTCAGAACGGGGTTTTCCTCTTGATCCTTGCTTCCTCCTAACAGAGACACATTGCAGGGTTAGTCTGCGGCGCTTCAGCTGACGTCATCCCCGTAAAACCACCGCGGGTTTCCGTGATGGAACGAGTCACAAGACCCGAGTGCAGAGTTGCCGTACTTCGGCAGAGCAGTCCAAACAAATCCAGGTCGGACGACAAAAGAGCGGGGTTGAAAAAACAGGAAGGGAGGAGCAAGTTTAAACGCCAGCGAAAGCTCGCTTCCTTGTCCCGCCGTGTCCCCGGTGGCGGTTGGGTGACGAGGCTGGTCCCACCCCGACCCACAAACCTCCCACACGATCCCCGGGAACTTCCCCACCCTGCAAGTCCCTCACGCGCTCCCGCTGACGATACCCGCCCTGCGGTTCGTACGCCAGGCGGCTGAGCGG